>NC_071273.1:19377642-19437642 GCF_023375685.1 Ictalurus furcatus
GTTTTTCAAGTATATGTGCAGTCCAAAATATATACTTCAGTGTGACATATTGTGCAGATTTTGCAATCACAGAAATGAATTAAAAATCAAGGAGACTCTGCAATATTCGCTGTAGTTGTCAATTTTTCAAAATTACCGCAGATTTTCCGCAGACTTGGGCCAAGACGCGTCATGTGACATCATCACGACGCGCGTTCAGCCAAAGCCCTCTTCGATCCATGTGCGTTGAAAATGAGTACAGCTAAAAGGTCTCATTTACCAACAAACATCACTGTGAAAGACCGTGCAAAGTGCAAAAATAGTGTAAAACTATTTCGTGCAATTGCGATTTCTCCAATTCAAGTAGTTTTCTGCAAAAAAGCACAAAAAACTCTGCAAGTTGCATCATATCATACATTTTAAAAAGCCGCAGCAAAATCAAGCGTTATTGGCCGGAAGAATCACAAAAAAAACTCCCTGAAATCCTGTAGGGACTGGTTGTGGTTACATCAAACTGTCAGACAGTGGTGCTGGATTTAACACTGCGTCTCAGATGAACTGACATCGAGCAAGAAAAATGGGCTTAAGCTCAACGTCAGAATGCTGCATAACTCTGTCTCTACATCTACTGCTATCCTGAGGCCAGTTCCTGGTCCTGTCATGTTGAGCTCTACCAGCTCTAACTGTTCCCTTCATTATACTGCTGCTGCTTCATACTGACTCATACAAGTACCTGCTAATTGCTGCTTGAAGTCTATAAGCTAATGATTCTGTGTTATCATCATTGGTTAGAGATTACATTTCTGAGACAATGTAGGTGTAGACAAATGCTAAATGTACAGTAGGAAACCTAATTTACTACACTAAATCGCATTTTCTGACACAAATCCTAGATTGTGGAACAGCTTACCATTTTTCATAAAGCCATCCTAGACAAAACAATATATTTATTTTCCCAGGCATATGAAGGTTCACCGCAACCCTGTAGGATAAGAGGTATAGAAAATGGATGGATGGATGGATGACTAAAAGTTGTAGCTAATGTAATGTAATACCATATGCCAAACTAGTGAGCTAGTTTCAATCAGATTCTAATAACCTCAGTCTAGACCTACACACTACACACAGAAACTGTGTCTTGTACTGCGTTAACTGTTAAAAGTGTTTCTGTTACTGTGTAACTTGTGTATGCTACTTACGTAATGTCCTATACTTCTTTGCACTAATACATAATATAAGTTATATGTTTACACCTGAGGCTTGCATTGCAAATCATTATACTGTACACACCTATATACAGTATGTATAACGACGATAAAGCTGAATAGTAAATGCATTAATACGGACTACATAAAACAAACTAGTTTACAAATTCCCAAAGAGACTGTGTAGCCATAGTTCTTAACCTGTCCTGATTTTTTTTTTTATGAGCTTTAATGTAGTACATCACTTTTGTACCCTCAACAAACATTCACAAAGTCACTGGTGAACATTTCGGCTATGAGATGCAGTTTGCATTACAAGTAAAATATTATTCCCAGCTGGTTAGCCTCTTTATTTTCTCTCAATAAGTTTTACCATAGGGTGACACATTGTGCATACTGTACTAGCTATGTGTAGGCAGATATGTGTAGTGTATGTGTAGTGTACCAGGTGGCGGACATGCTATAATTTTAGCATCAAGGCGCGTGCACCACTGTGAAGTGTGTTAGTTTAAACATATACAGCAAATTCTATAAGCACAAGAGATCTGTTTGGGAGCCTGGGCTACTGATTTGTCCACCCCTGCAATCTATATTATAAAAAGTGCCCCAAAACTCTATTCTTTTCAATTAGCTGTCAGATTTTTATCTTTATTCTTCGGAAGGCTTGCTTGGATTTTGGAAAGGTGTTATATAATCTTCTCTGCCCTGGTCCTCCCAGAGTAAGCTCAAATAAAGTGTCTCCCAGCAAAGAACTACAGAACTTGCATCACAGCAGCTCGGTGGCTCTCATCAAAATTTGATCTCTCTTAGTGAGAGAGAGAGAGAATATGTTGTTTCTCTGTTAACTTAGTCTACTTCCCGGTCATCACATAGCCCCCTGCTGAAAAAAACAATAAAAAACCATTACAGAAATTCTAATGTTTTCCATTACAAATACCATTACAAACCATCAGCTAACCATTAAAACCGCTACTATTTTTCGTCCTTAATGGTATCCACTAACATGACACCAATAGAAGGCAACAAATTACCAGTAGAGACCCACAGAGACCATTACAGTTTCCATTAACACCAATACAATCCCCATTATACCCATTAGAAATTCTATGAGGGTTTCTATTGTTATTTTCAGCAGGCCCATCACTACTTCCACATGTTGAAGGAATTAAGTTTGTTATTTACAAGCCTGTAGGAAATCCACAACCTTGTTAATGATATAGCTGTGCATCTAGTGCATCATATCTGCAAATTCCAAGGTCGTTGCTGTGGCTTAAAGGAAAATGCCTGGATTAGAGTTCATTTTGTCCCACAATGTCATTTTGTCCCACAATGTCCCACTGTGTTACTATGTTACGATTCTCTGTGTTAGATTGAATCATTTAGCATGCAAGAACAGTAAGGTAAAGGTAAAACTGAATATACAGAAAATAGTCCGAAATGTATGTGCATCTCAAAGACAGGATATTGAAAATGGGTTGGATAAAAAGGGGCAGCAGATTTGTGGGTGAGAAAGAACACGAGAAAGGAAGAATGAAAGAGAGAACGCGTCAGATTTCTGGTGCAGTGAAGAGAGGCATGAATTATTCACATCACCTCCATCCTGGCCCTACAGCAATCGAGAAACAGGAGACCAATAGAGAGAAAGAGTAACAGAGAGAGAGAGAGAGAGAGAGAGAGAGAGCTGTGCTTACCCTACATGATTAAGGTGATCCAGCAATGTTCTCTCTCCCTCCGTCCCTCTCTATCATGCAGAGAATAAAACTGTATAACATTACAGCAAGCATGTCTGACACACACGTTGTTACCATGGTTACAGTCCCACCACCCAAGCTGAGAATGGGATCTACTAGTGATAACCTGCTTCTAAAAGCAAAAGTTGTCACACTTTGTTTTCAACAACCCCCATCTGGACTTTATATTCAGTGTCAATGAATGTAAACAAAACCAAAAATGATCTTCGCAACCAGAGTACTGTAGGTTCTTCAGGCAGTGACCAGGTTTTCACCAGCTCAGTTTAGGGAGTTAGGATCTCAGAGCTGCCATGGCATAAGAACTCAAGATAAATGAGACTAATTTTTGCAAAAAATGACTCACTTTTGCAGGTTTCCACCTTTCATAGAATGACAAGCCTGTTGGAAAAGTAACACACTCTTGCTAACACAAACCTCTGTCAGGAGGTAAGCACACTCAATCCACATATGTACAAAAACAGAAGATGCGAAGAAACAGAGAGAGAGAGAGAGAGAGAGGTTGGAAGAAAGAGATTTAAAAACAAAACAACAAACAAAAGGAAAGTTCCAAACACTAACACCAAGCAAACTCAACCTAGATACTTATAAAACACTCACCAGCCCAGTGTATGTACCTTCCCTCTCTCTGCATTTAGGCCCCCTGACTCCTTAAATATTCCCTGATACTGCGTCTTTGCTTTTTCAAGAACGTTCTGTAGAGCAGCTAAACAACACAACTGGAGTTATGCAGAGGAAGGGAGGCCCAGAGGAAGAGGAAAACTGAGGGATGGGGAGGAAGGAAACATACACAGACTCCTGTATTTTTTGTGTGGGATAAAATGTCAAAGTTTGCAAACATGTCCGCCTCCACCTAGAGCACTCCCTGATGAAAAAACAAAACAATAGAAACCCTTATAGAATTTGTAATGGTTTTAATGGTTATAATGAGAATTGTATTGGCTTTAATGGAAACTGTAATGGTCCCTGTGGGTCTCTAATGGTAATTTGTTGCCTTCTACTGGAGGCATGTTAGGTCTAGTGGATACCATTAAGGACCAATAATGGTAATGGTTGTAATGGTTAGCTGATGGTTTGTAATGGTATTTGTAGTGGCAAAAAATGTGAATTTCTGTAATGTTTCTGCTGGGGGGGTTTTTCAGCAGGGCTGTCCACTCTGAAAGCACTCTGACTGCTTAAGGGGGTCGTAGAAAAAACTGAGGTCATTCCTGATTAGTCAGGTATATCTATGGAATATTATTGGTATGTTCAAATGGAATTCCTGACATCAGCTGATGAACTGTTCAAGTGGACATACACTGCTACTAGACAACTGAGCAATATGTTATTCAGGATAAACTAGCTAGCATGGGGCCATTAAGTTGTTTATACAAACGATGTAAAGCCAGAAGGACAATAGAATCAAGACAAAACTATAAGGAATGTCAACATTTCCCTCAGATGTATTCATTAATTACTAAAGAAAGACTCAGGTAGACTAAAATTACACTGTAACCACACTTAGCATGCTAGCCTTGACTGAACTTCTATAGGCGTTGCCATAGTGTGAAACATAAACATTGTGTTACAACATAGGGGGTATCAGACAATTTAATTTACAATGTTGTGAATACTACAAGAGTGGGTCATTATATAGAATCTTCCAGCAAACATGATGAAGAGGCATCTGTCCTATCTGTAAGATACCTTCCCTTTGTGGCAAAGTAGCCTATTTTGGCACAGCTAGCTAAAAAACTAGCACATATTGTTCCATGTGTTAAATTTAAACTGACGTAACACCATCTTAGAGGCTGTGTAGCTAGCTTATCAGGCTAACTTGCTAGAAACTATCTTGCTAGCCAATAAGTTTAGTTATGTAGCTAGTTATATTATTCAACCGTGGTCCATTTTTAGTCAGAACAATAGATGCCGTAAGTTTAGGATCTATCTTTAGGTAAACTAGCAAACAAACGTCACAGACACAAGCAAGCAAAATTCTTTCCAAGGTTGTTTTTCTCTTAGTGACACAGTCAAAGGGTCTTTAAAGGAAATGGCTACAAAAGCAGCCGCCTCCAGAAAGAAATGAAGCTCTCTATAAATGTACAGCTACATGTAAATTTAGCAAATGAATTTCTTGGAAGCTGGAACACAGATAAGAAAGAATATGAAAAAAGAGTCATGGGATCAAATTATGTGCAGCCAGAGACAGCCTCAGATACAGATATTTACATATTAAGCTCATTATTGAATGTGTAAAATATTTAGCTCATTTATTTATTTATTTATCGCAATTATTTATAAGTCTACTTGTTTTTAAGTTATTGAGGTTTGGCTACCTCTTCATGCCGTTAAAATAAATGTAGAACAGTTTAAAGGATTATCTAGTTAAATTAAGAGCTAAATCAAATTTGTCAGCCTTCAGTCAGTGGACCAATGAGCAAAAAACCACCATTCTCCTGCTAACTAAAGAGCTACACTTGGAAATACACTTGGAGATACACTTGTTAGCTACATGCTAAGGAAACTTCATGTAAAAGCAGCTACACACTGAATTAAAAGCAATAAAAATGGATCAGTCCTATTGTATGTGATCGTCTACAATAATATACAGTATATCTGTGCTGGGTGTAGATGCCGAAGGATTTGACTTCTCAAAGTACCAGAAGTACCACAGTAAAATCCTCCATGATTGTTATAAAGTCCCACTTCTGATTATGTCAAAGTTGAAAATGAAAAATCAGGTGGGTTCTTAAGACCTTTTGACTAAAATAGTTTGATTGGTTTTTACTTGTCCAGTACCATTTCATTTGTGCCTACATTTGTTACTTTGGCTTCTAAATACATTTCCTTAAACTGAGCAAATTCAACAATGACAGAGTTTTCTGTTGCTTTTTTCCTTAGTTCCTCACCCTGTCTGAGCCTATTGACGTTTCCCATCTACAGTACAGTACTCTTCCTCAGTTAATATCAGTTATGCTGTATATCACAGTGCAAGGCCTGTGTAATGTCAGGGCAGTTGGATTTGGATGGAATGGAAATCAGATGGGGTTGAGACAGAGCAGAAAGAGCTTTGTCTTATATCCTCAGCATACTTTATATTGAAACACTCTCTTGATGTATGCAGAAAATAACTTAGTAAAGAACGACTGTTCACCCAAAGTCACCCAAAACTTGCTCTGATTTAATGATAAGATTTAATAATAACTTTCTTGACCAACAAAGAAACATACACACTCCAAGCGCCTACACATTTCCCTCAACAAGAAATCCAGAGTCTATAAATATGCAAATTGGAAATGACCTTTCCCCTTATTGTAAACATAGAAAATGCAACCAATCAAAAGCACCCATAGAAGTGTTTGGCCCCCTGACAGGTTATTGTGTTGCGCTTACTGTTGGGTATAATGTTTATCCTTGCTGTCTACTCAGGAGCATAAAAATCATTCCAATCCCTCACCCCACTTCACAACACCCCTGTAACCGATTATTACAGATGTTATTACCCATTGTCTATGACCCAAACAGACAGTATTAAAGGAAAAATGCACCAGAACGACTTGCATATCAATCTCTATAATTAACATGTTGCATCCAAGATTTATATTGTAATGAAGTTCTTGAGGGACTTTTTAGTTTCGACATGTTGGTATTGTTTCACTTCATTCTCACTTACGTTTCCTACTACAGTATATAACCCATAATTTGAGTACCTGCTGGCGTCAGTAAAATTTATCCCTCGCTTCATCTCTGCCTAAAGAGAGTGATGCAGCGGCGCTTTAGTTCTTTAGTCTGTCCAGCTCTCTCACATCCTCGTCTGTAAACTCTGCTCAAACAAATCAGCTTCATCAACGTCAAAAATCAGCATCATCACACTCATCATCTCATAGATCACTAACTAGCTACGCCATAACCGAGCGCAAGTGTGCCGTATCGCTGCATTATCTCCACTACTTTTGTGCTCATTAGTAAGAGGTTTTAAATGGTGGGTTACAATAGAAGCTCTTGCTCTTTAGTTTTTATCAGACCTGACCATCCTGTCTTTTGAGATGCTTGAGATCATTGAAATTTGTTTTCCTATTAAGCACCACTGTAACTGTGATAGCAATGTTCCACTGTGACATCAGTGTGGCACACAACCGCTAACTTCTCACATGAATAATGAACATACAAACAAATACCAGCAAACAACAAATTAGCATACTAACACATCACAAATATTTCATAAACATATTTAATGTGTTCGAGGGTGGAGTTTCTATTTAGAATTGTAGTTATGCTTAAAGGCATATTCACGTGCAACGTTTTCAGACAGAACTTGATCAGTCCAGTCAGACACACAGCGAGAACAACAACACGTTATACATATTGTATACCGACTACCAGATAAAGCAGAATGTCTTCCACACTGCTGATTACTACAGTGATGCTGGAATGGATGCTTATTGCGACCAATATATTCTTTTATAATGCCAGATTACACCGTGTCACACTCAGCATGCCCTGCCATCTGCTTTGAGTCATAGGCAAGAAACGTGTCACTACAGACCGACTGGCCGTATGGCTCTCTCCTGCTGACTCTCTTTCATTTTTTTTATCTGTCTCTCTAGTGGTCATCTCTTACAATGTCTTCCTCTTCTTTACTAGCTTAACTGCTTAACAATGGCAAGCATTCTTTTTTTTTCTTTTTGGATCGCATCGCGTCACCAATGCCACGATTTATCAGCACAGCACAGAAAACTTTAACACAGATTCACTCTGAATTCACGCCATGATTCTCATGCTCACCAACAATGCACGAGCAAAAAAAAAAAGAAGAAAGAAACAGAGACACAACAACACAAGCATTATTATTATGCATCGTCTCCCTGCCCTAGACAAAACAATACGCACCTGTAAAAACACAATGTAAATTCACACGCACGCACCTGCAACGTCCATGACCTCCTCGATGACAGGAGGTAGACGCAGTCCGCAGTCCATGGTTGTCGTAGCAACGTGAAGTGGGGGATGGCAGGGGATCAGAAACGTCTACACACGTGAAGGATCCTATGCAGCAGGAGCAGCGACACAGGACTGTGAAAAACACACACACACACACACACACACACACACACACAAAATGCCTCGGAGGGAACCTTAGGCTCCACACACACTGTGCCTCAATGGTCGCTTCATCCTGAGAGTAAGACACACACACAGACACAACACACACAGAGTTAGATCATATATCTCCATGTCTGAGATGGAATTTAAATCAAATAAAAAAACATTTCTCATTTATTTCATTCTACTCTAAGCCTTTCTGTGTGTCCACCTTCCTCTCTTCATCCTGTCTCTCCAAGCCAAAACAGTGTACTGCATCATCGACTGCTTGGCAGCGACACACACATACACACACACACACAAACACAAATAGCTTTCTCATACTCACCTTTAATGAGATCTGCCGCTCAGGAGGCTGACGGATAATACTCCTGCAGCTCAGTGCTCATTACCTCTCTCTGTCGCTTCCCCAGTCTCCTCCTCTCTCTCTCTCGCTCTCTCTGTCGCTCCGTCCCTTCAGCTCTTTTGCTCCCCCTTTCTCTCCCTGCTCAACTCTTCTTCTCTTCTCTTAATATTTTTGCTGGATGCTTTCTCTTTCTGCTTCTCTTCTTCATTCAAACATCTGTCTCTCCTCCTATTTCCTCTTTCTGCATAGGTATGTGAGTACAGGGCAGGCGTGTCTTCAGGTCACTGAGATCAGCATAAAAAATCAACTCAACATCTTATCGGAATAGGAGCTCACATACTCCAGAATTATTGGCACCCTTAAAAATAGAAACAAGCAAAAACGAACAAATAACTAACACATGCAGTGAGTGATATTTTGTGCTTCAACAGATTGAGGAGACACTTTATAGTTTTATCCATCCACCCATCCATCTTCTATACTGCTTATCCTTCCTTCAGGGTCACAGGGAAACCTGGAGCCTATCCCAGGGAACATCGGGCACAAGGCGGGGTACACCCTGGACAGGGTGCCAATACTTTATAGTTCTATTTCAACATAATATTTTCATTCAAGTATAAATTAAGTGCACTGTTTCGTTTTTTAGAAGAAAAAAAACCCCACTGATTTCAAATACAGTCCCCTCCAAAACTACTGGAACAGCAAGGCTAATTCACTTGTTTGTGCTGCAGACTGAAGACATTTATATGATGTGTTAAACGACACAGCACATTTTGTATCAGAACACCCAATTTTTAGGCGAGCTGACTGAGAGGTGTTTCTTGGTACCCAGGTGCGTCCTGTTAGATTGATCATTTAAACAATAAATAGCTCTGAACTTCTACTCTTCTACTCTAAGACTGCATTCATTGTTAAAAAGGATAACCAAGATGAAGATCAGAGAGCTGTCTATGGGAGAAAACCACCTCTACCAAAGTGGTGGAAAGGCCAAAGTGCGGAGAAAGAAAGGATCTGCTCATGATTCGAAACATACAAGCTCACCTGTGAAACATGGTGGAGGTAGTGTCATGGCCAGGGCCTGCATGGCTGCTTCTGGGACAGGCTCACTAATGTTTATTGATGATGGAACTCATGATGGTAGCAGCAGAATGAATTCAGTTTACATGAACATTTTGTCTGCCAACTTACAAAGGAATGCATCCAAATAAAGCTTTATCATACAGTAAGACAATGAGATTGGCCAAGATGATCACCAGACCTTAACCCAATTGAGCATGCATTTCACTCAATTCCCCCCGAAACAAACAACTGAAAGAGGCGGCAGTAAAAGCCTGGAAAAGCATCACAAAAGAAGAAAGCAAGGGATATGCAATACCAGGAAATAAAAGCTGAAATCCTAAATTCTCGTCTCATATCCACCTTTTGATCTCAAACCCAAATGCCTTTGGTGTACAAATTGGTCTTGCTGTTCCAATAGCTTCAGAGGGGATTGTATATTGGCAATTAATATTCAGTTAATCCACCCCTAGGGAGATTAGTGTAATGAGCATGCTGCTGTAAGGTCACACAAGGTTGGCGATGATTATAGAGGGATCTTGGTCCACCTCTCCATGCACAACATTTCAGGCTCTTCAATTCAGACCACAGGTTTCCAGTGACAATGGTTGCAAAATACATTTACACATTACGATTCGGAGTGGTCTTGTTCAACGTCCTTCCCGAAGACTTTCCTGTGTCAGAAAGCCGAAAGGAACCTCTCCAGTATCAGCATAAATGTTAAATAAACCTTTCCTTACAGAAAGGTTCACCATATGTAGCAATGATTTATGCGGCGCGTCCAGTATACAAGTCCCTGTGTACGCCGTTGCTATAGAAATGATATCACAACAAAACAAAAACATCATTTAAAATGACTTCTACAAACATACACACATTTCATCACTGTGTTTAAGAGGAAGCTCAAGTAAAGAGTCAATATGATGTCAGGAGATAAACAGCACAAAGCTCCTTCCTGTTTCAAACGGCTCTCGTCGCAAACAAGGCCAATGCTTTCCATTCAAGCGGCCCAGATTCCACGGGAAGGAGTAAATCTGCTGCCAATACCCAGCTGCACAGGGTCCTTGTGACCCTGATGTACACAGCTGGAACAACAAGGACCAACACTAGGAAAAAAATTACATCCGAGCTGTAAGTATTCGCTGATACCAGATCCATTATTCAGACGACCTCTTGGTACATGATCCGATAATATGGTCCGATTTCAGCATCATGGTATATGATCCCATATTAAATGTCATGGCACTCTGCATGACTTATCTTTGTATGAAACACTATGCAGAAGTGCTGTAGCAGGTTGAGGCATGGATTAGCAGGTGTGCGCAGTGGGAAGGTGGAGTTTGGACTCTTTGTTTCTCAGTGAGCAAAGCAGAAAGTGATGAGCGAGCTGGAAAGCTGCCAGTTTCTGTTCAAATGTTTCTACAGTACTCACTGACTGTCATGACATCAGCATGAGACTAAATTTTAAAAAAAAAAACTTATGTGCCATCAGGATGCTGTTTCTGACAACACTGTTACAATTAAATACTGCAAAAGCTTTTTTTTTTTTTTTTTAAATAATTGAGTCTTGTAGCTTACAGCACTTACACAAAAAATATGTATTCTACAAAAGCATGAAGGCAAGATCAATTGAAAAGTGTTTGAACTAGAGCCAGTTATATGGTTTTGTAATATTTATTGTAGTAAATGGCGTAGTTTTGCATTTGTATTTGCATTAGCGACTGTCTTTAGACTTCTTTGTGAAACCCGAACAGATCGTGATCAATTCTTGTCAACGGTAATCAGAGATACACTACATATTAGTGTAGAGATTGAGGGATTTCTCCAAGACAGTTTGATGGCTGTTTAGAGATATTAGAACGCGTCTTATACAATTTAAAATATTGCAGATTCTACTGGACGCCCAGCAGGCTGTTTAGAGCAGGTTTGATGGACTGTCCAGATTGCTGGCGATGCCAGAGGGAGGAGGGCAGCCTGTTTCAGAAGATGTTCAGAAGTACAATATTTTTAGGGAGAGGTGCCCAATTATATGTCAAAGATCACAGGCCCAGTTAAATTTCTGTTCCAGTTTGTATATTCTGGGTGACCCACAGCCTTTAAGTCATATTAGGAAAGCTAGATACAGAGCTGCATCATGCTGGGCAGATGTATCACTGTGAGAGGCTGGAAGTCTCATGGAAAGCCATCAACGTATGTGTGGCTGTCAGATTGGAGCGCGCACTGGAGGATAGATATCTACTACTCTACATGGAGGAAGTTTCTCGATTTTTGCACTTTGCAAGTTATTATGCGGCAAGGCAGGAATATGAGTGCACTAAAGGGCACAGTAACAATGACAATGTCTCTTGCAGGACCCGATATAAATATACCCCTTTTTCCTTTATGTGTATATTTTTATTCATTCGCTTATTTTTGTTTTGTGTCTCTTTATGGTTTTTGTTAAAATGATTGAGGATATGTATATTTTACATCCTTGCTTGTTTGTAAGAATAACAAAACCCAATAAAGTATAAATCAGTGTTTGATGGTGTGTTGATGGTAAAAAAAAAAAAAATAATAATAATAATAATAATAATAATAATAATAAACTACTTGTAATGAGGCCTTATTATTTTATTTTTTAAAAATAATAAATTGCAAATTTTCCAATGCAGAGATTGTCTGATGTACTGTTACTTTTCATCAAGTGTGCATCTTTTTTTCATTAATAGTATGTTTTTTTTTTTGCCTTTAATTAACTTTTAGAGTAAAGATTTAAAAGATACATCAGTGGTCCTTGTAAGATCCTATTATGCATCTTCAACAATTTTTAAAAGGTACACTATATTGATATTTCCAAGTCAAAGATATATACTAAAAGGTACAAAAGAAGTAATCAGTTTAGTGCTCTGAAAGTCTGTATCTGTATTCAGATTTAACCCCAATGTGGGCGTGTCCTAACCCTATTTCTCATCCTTTTTTTTTTTTGGTTTCATCCTGTGGGTTCCCAGTCCCGATACACACCTCTAGTCTGAACCAGAGGTCCTGTGAGGGGAAAAAGAACAGCATGCCTCCTGTTCTGTATCCATTTATAACAAACAAAGTAATCTGTTCATTCCCAATAATATAGTCGCATTCGGTTACATTCATAGCAACAAGGAAAAGACAACTGGTAAACTGTAACCGTTCTTTCTGCACTGAAAAAGACTAAACAAAAACATCACAAATGTTCCATTAATTTCTTCTATACACATCCACATCCACCATGGACACTTTAATAACGTTCCAGTAAAAATCTCTTCATTTCCACATCAGCTCTCAGTCACTCCAGCTCTGAGATAGTACTGTTCTGTTCGGTTAGTTTGATGGAGGTGGTGGTGGAGGAGGGTAGAACATGGGACCTGGGTAAGGGCATGGGTGCCAGGGGTCTATGCCCATGGGAGGAGGTGGGGCTCGGGGGTAGGGAGGGTACCCATGACCTCGGAAGGGGGCCTGTATGGGTCAGGAGGTCGGTGCATGAAGTCTTGTTGAAAGTGAGGATTGGCGTGATAGTTAGCGTGGAAGCCACCACGAGGCTCGTGATGCGTGGGCCGGCCGCGCGGCGGGTTCCTGTTCTGCCGGGGTTTTCTCCTTGGGGGAGGTGGGGGTCTACTGGCCGAGGACTCACTGTCTGCTGAGAGAATATTGCGTGAGAGAATTTTCTTGACAGCAAATATTATTACGAAGAAACTGTTCTATTTGGTCAACTAATAATTAAAAGGTACAGGTACAAGGGTTTATAAGAGGTGTGAGGTAACGAGCAGTGGCTCACCCGAGTCAGACTCTTCTTGTCTCTGTTGCTGTGGTCTCCTCTGTGCCTTCAGTTTCTGCTTGGCCATCTTCTCCTGCTCATCATCACTGAAATCCAGGGCCTGCATAAACGTATTCATTAATGATGGCAATCCACGCCAAGCAGACTGCATAACGTGTGTTGTGTAAATATCGTTACACAATTAACCTAAGTAACTTCATAAAACATCTCGGCTCGTTTAAACAGTGATGAGTTTCATAGCATGATCTCTGGGTCTCAATTCTGAAGGTCTCTAGTTTGTGTCACGATGTACTGGAGCCAAATGGATTTATGTTCGTAGAATGTGTTGTTTTGAGCATTCCTAATCACCTCGCCTTTCGCCCTCACTCTCTCTCTCTCTCTCCTTTCTTCTTCTTCCTCCTATTATTATCTAGCAGACTAGTCGCCTTTAGTTCTCATATCACTCGAACCTACGTAATAGATGTTTTGATTTTATGTGTGACCTGTTCCAATTGAAATTTATCATTCTTTATAAATATTTCTGTGTATATATATATATATATATATAGTACGCTTTCTGCATCATTAAACTAAGAAGCTTTCACTAAACGATGGTATCGGTGTGACTTCTTCCTGGTACCAGATGAGAGGAAATCAGCCAGAGCAGGGTTCAGATTCTGGTCATGTGACTGGTATCAGACAAAGAACTTAAACAGTATGTCTAATAGAGAGCGGTCGATCTGCGAGCACACAGCGGTATAAGCGAGCAATAAAATCCCTGTGCCGTAGCTAAACACTTAGTAGTGACTACCGAATGTACAAAAACATCATTTACCTCTAGCGGTGGCTCCTGGTCATTTTTCCATGAAGCATCGGATCCTTTAATTCTGCAGTCATTAAAAAAAATCAGAACATCAAACAAATGGAAAAATTGAAAAGGAAGAAGAAAAACTCTAAGACTAGAAATTCCTAAACATTTACATTCATGGCATTTTGGCAAACGGGCTTATCCAGAGCGACTTACATCTCTCTCATTTATACAACTGAGCAATAGAGGGTTAAGGGCCTTTCCCAAGGGCCCAACAGTGGTTGCTTGGCAGTGCCGGGGCTTGAACTCCTGATCTTCTGATCAGTAACCCAGAGCCTTTAACCACTGACACACCACTGTCCAGACACCGTGATCTATAAAAGGAGTTACTCACTGCTTGATCTGCTCTACGAAGATGTACTCAGTGAAGTCTTTGATTTTGGGGGCAAAGTAAACCGGCTCCTTTATTTTGAGGTCCCTCTGTTCTATGTCCTCCTGAGAGTTGAATCTCAGGATGTAGTACGGCTGGCACACAGGACCAAAGACTTCAAACACCTAAGAGAAGAAAACAAAACAGATCAAACGGTCGGACAAAGGAAAGGGTCATATCATTCAGGAAAAAAATAAATCCTAAAAGCATATGAAATCCCCAAGTAGAGAAAGTACCCTGCCGATAGACATCCTGTCCTTGTTGAATAAGACGCTGTCGTCGTTCAGGGTCGGAGTGTCCTTTTTAGACTCGATGATAACTAGAACATGAAACAAACATGAGCTATGAACCTCGTTTATAACGTTCCTTATGATCACTCATGGAGCTAGTGAGCCAGGTCACGATGTAACCATGGCAACTGTACAATCGGTTTTAACTTGAAGATGTGATTTATGGATTCAGATCTCTCTAAAATATACCAAGTTGATCCACGATGCTTGAGATGATTCCAACTGGCTCCATGTCGGTGCCATCAGGAAGGTTGATGGTCAGATTCTCCACTGCAGGAAGGTCCTGCACACAATTCAGTCCAAAATGACTTCCTAACAGTGATGACAGCTCTGTATTTCTACCAAACCAAAAACAATTGTTTTCATCCAATTTGAGTATACACTACCGGTCAAAAGTTTTGGGACACTCGACTGAAATGTTTCTCATGATCTTAAAAAGCTTCTGATCTGAAGGTGTATGATTAAATGTGTGAAATCGGTGTTGAAGACAAAAATATAATTGTGCCAACATATTCATTTCTTTCATTAGAAAACTAACATTTTATTTATAAAAAAATATTTTTCTAAATGGATGACTTAGAGGGAAATATTCCGAAAAGCAGCCAGTAAGAGTCCAGCGTAGATCTGAACTCCTTAAACCCTGTTTAAAAAGCATCTCAGGGATATTCCTCAAGAAATCGGTCGAGAAAACGCCAAGAATACATTTCTGGAAATTCTAGACAAAAAGGGCGTCTACTTTGAAGATGCTAAAATGCTAAATTATTTTGATTTATTTTGGATTTTTTATTACAACATAATTCCCATAGCTCCATTTGTGTTACTCCAGAGTTTTGATGACTTCATTATTATTCTAAAATGTGTGTGTGGGGGGGAATAAAAATAAAGAATGAGTGTGTCTAAATTTATGACCGGTATGTATATTATACATGATCTGCTGCACATACAGAGCTGATACTGAGGACACTGCACACGCTCGCTCACCTCGATAAGCAGCTCATCTTGAGTTCTCACTGGTGCTGCTTTTTTCCCAGGAGCAACACCGTCTTCCTCTTCATCCTGCTCAAGCTGATTCGTCACCATGACAATGG
Source organism: Ictalurus furcatus (assembly GCF_023375685.1). Lineage (NCBI taxonomy): Eukaryota > Metazoa > Chordata > Actinopteri > Siluriformes > Ictaluridae > Ictalurus > Ictalurus furcatus. The sequence goes on from NC_071273.1 coordinate 19,393,444, forward strand.
GGTCGGATGAGGAAGATGATGATGAGGAAGATGTTGATGAAGAGGAGTCCGACTCACTGAAAAAAAGAAGAAATCATATTATTTTAGGCAAATATGTTAATACTGTTATAAAATATATGAAAAATCCGTACTAAAAAGAGAAATGTATAAAAATATCATGGGCCATCTATCATACATCATCAAATATCATATCACAACACTGATAGAATAACATTGTAGTCTTAGAATGGTGGCTGATACATAAATAACAATGCCTAGAGTTGAGTGCAAAAGTTTTCACCCCCCAGCTTAAAGAGTTAAAAAGCCAAAGACTTGACATGTACGTTATTTTATTAATTTTTTTATGTATATTCTCTATATAATATTTATACCATATTCAGAAAGGGAGATCTTGCTAAACATCTTGCTTTGTCTGCTTAGTTTGTTCCTAAAGGTATGTACATTTTGCACTATTAGCAACTCTTCTGATTTACTAACAAGTGGGAAACAAATCAGAAGATTTATTTAATGTTCTCCATGTTGTGATATAGATACAAGCACCTCAACCATCTTAAACAAAATCAATCATGAACACCCCACCTAAGTGACTGATCTCTCCTTATATTTACACCTCTTATCTCATTATTCTGTGCTGCTTTGTCATAATGTTCCACTGGTTTAATATGCTAATATCATGCACTGCTTTTAAAAACTTGTTGCTTACTTATTTATTATTAGGTTTTAGTTTTTTTGGCTATTAAATTATTTTTAACTTACTGCATGTATATTTGTATATTATATATTTTCTGTTTAATACGCTGCTGGTCCTGAGTACATATTTCGTTCACATGCGTCAACATGTACAGAATGACAATAAATAAATAAATACCCCTTATGCTTATTAACATACACCAAAGCCATGAGCAACAGTTTAAGAAAACAGTGTGGTGTGTTATTTCACCTCTCTGAGAGCTCGTCTGCGCTCTCATCTCGGTACAGTGCGCTCAGCAGAGCCAGAGATCCTCCTCCTCCAAGGAGAGGGCTCACTGTGTCTTTCTCTACAGTCCTCTTCTCAGCGTCGGAGTGCCGATCTCCGTTCGGTTCACACACACTCGTCTCCATCTCCCCGTTCGGCTTCGGGGTGATCTCCGCTGTTCCCGATGCAGGCACGACTTCATGGCCCGTACAATCTTCCTCTACAGTCCCAATAGAAGTTTCAGGGTGCTGATCTCTGTCCTGTTCAGACATGCACGTCTCCATCGCCTCATTCGGGTTTGGAGTGATCTCTGCTGTACGTATCTCAGAAACAACCTCATGGCCCAGAGAGTCTTTCTCCACGGTCCCAGACACAGACGTTTCCATTTGCGTAATCAGCCCTGTTACACCTGGATCAGGTACGACTTCATGGCCCTGCAGTTCACCTGCTTTCTCACCTTCAGGTGCTTTTTCATCCACTTCACACTTGAATAAAAAAAATTAAACAAAGTGGAACGGTGACCCTGAATGCCTGTTGGAACTGTTGTCACTATTATTAATTAATTATTAACGTAAATTTTTTTAATAGAATATTTAAAATATGTTTAACTATTACTAATTTGATGTTTTTATACTTTGTACAGCACTTTGCAAAGTTGCTATATAAATAAAAATACACACAAAAAAACGAATTCCTTCTCTTCGTAAATTCGACACGTCCCGCCTCCTGTAATCTGATTGGCTAGACCTAAGCCGGCGCCTCTGAATAACTACGTCTCATTGGTGTTCTGTTTGTAAGTATGACTTTTTAGCCAATCGTAATCAAGGAGGTGGGATTTGTGCGAATATATACAGGAAATGCGGTGAAAAGACCGCTCCGTTTAACATTTGTTGAATACAACTTTATTTTTCCCCCCACGCATGTGCGTGGCCGCGGTAACATGATGGCTGTTACATTTATCCCTCCCCAGTTACACATTTAACAGCGACCGCGTTTGTGTCAATACATATTACATGTTAAACTTGTTTTTCCGTTTGATATTGTTATTAATTATTTACAGAAGAAGATGAAACGCTATCTGAGCTTCTCCACTAACTAACGCGTTTCAATTTCACGAGCTCGTTATAAGTCAAAATACAAATAACACAAATAACACAAATGACATGACATGACATAACATTCCGCACACTGTACCTCACAGGATATCAAGCCTTCAGTGTTTGTAGTCTCCATATTTTTTTTTTCTTGTAGATATTCTATATTCTTGCTGCCTCAAATCAACGCTGAGACATCCATGATAGCCACGCGCGCTACGTACACGCCTTCTACAACGCCACTTCCTGATTGTGCACCGACTCGTCGTTTATTTCAAAATAAAAGTCGGATATATTCGAACAAAAATAAAATATATTTTATTTATTGTATGCGTAAAAAAAAGAACAACGTTACAGTCCTTCCTTTCCTCTTTCCTTTCCTTCCATACTTCCTTCTTTTCATCTTTCATGCCATCCATCCTTCCTTTCTTCCTTTCCTCTTTTCTATCTTTCTGTACTTCCTTCCTTCCTTTCATTGACCCTTCCTTCCATCTTTCTGTCCTTCCTCTGACCCTTCTTGCCATCCTTTCTTCCTTCATTTGTTCATTCTTTCTGTCCATCCATTGACCATTCTTTCCTTCCTTCCTTCCTTCTTTCTTTCTTTCTTTCTGTCCATCCATTGACCCTTCTTTCTTTTCTTCATTCTTTCTGTCCATCCATTGAGCCTTCCTTCCTTCCTTCCTTCCTTCTTTTTGTCCTTCCACTGACCATTCTTTCCTTCCTTCTTTCTTTCTTTCTCTCTATCCATTGACCCTTCTTTCTCTCCTTCCACTGACCCTTCCTTCTTTCCTTCCTTCCTTCCTTCATTCATTCATTCCTTCCTTCTTTCATTCTGTCCATCCATTGACCCTTCTTTCTTTTCTTCCTTCCTTCATTCATTCTTTCTGTCCATCCATTGTTCCTTCCTTCCTTCCTTCTTTCTGTCCATCCATTGACCCTTCTTTTTTTTTCTTCCTTTCTTCCTTCCTTCCGTTCTTCCCTCCTACTGTCCTTCTATCCTTAAGTATTTAATTCATTACTTTCTCCATAGTGAGCAGGCTCAGGTAGTGTATGAGTGTTGAATCTGCCTCTTTTATTATGAGTTATGGGTTGTTATTAGATCATAATGGACCGCTAAACAGGTTCAAAGCACACATTTACAACTGCATAAAGGCCATACATGTGTGCAAAATTTGTTTATCCCTACTCTCGAAAGATGACACCAACAATACATTTCAGAGTTGAATTGTGCAGCTATTCTTTTATTAACACAAAGTAAGTGGCTTCAATATAACGGGGGGGAAATTTATATATATATATATATATATATATATATATATATATATATATATATGTGTGTGTGTGTGTGTGTGTGTGTGTGTGTGTGTGTGTGTGTGTTTATAACTTATTTATGAGTGTTGTATATATTTAATCATGTCACTTTTAAAAGTTTAGTCTGTGGAAACACTTCCCGTTACAGACCTGACCTCCAGAGGGATCAGTCGTCATTTCCGGTTCTTCAGGGCTGCAGTTCAGCACTGTTTAGTGATTTCCCATCAGTTAGTCACCAGGTTTAGATAAGACAAAACAGCTGGTAGGTAAATCTGCACTTCAGCAGGGGAACACATGTGTAACAGTAACATTCAGCCACAAGAGGGCGACACTACACACACCACCAACAACAACATTTTAACCCAAACCCATTAACATTCATTCATTCATTCATTCATTCATTCATTCATTCATTTAATCATTTGTATAAGAATATTTATTCCATAAACCAATAGTAAAACACTAACATGTTGAATTGTTGAATGTTGAATCATAGTCAAGCTCATAGTCAAGCAGCTCATTCACAGGGACTTGTATGCTGGACACTTTGCATAATCAAAGCTTAATAATACACAGATACATTTTTTATATAGATCACGGGCTCAACCACAGAAAACATACAATATGACAAGTGTTGTTTTATAGATTCCTCACAAATGAACCAACTCTGACAGCTGACATGGATAACACTGCATGTTATATGTTATAAAAAATACTTTTTGAGTAGAGACGGACCACTCATTAAAATATGACTGGGACATGTAACACTCAGCGTGGTGGCTGTAGTACTCATGGAAAAACGGCCTTGTCGGTTAAGACCAGAAAAACCCCTGATCTATCAGATTCCTACACTGGCACATGTGCAGATACAGGACATTTTGCTGTGTTCATTATAGAGAAGCATGCATGAGCAGTAGCTGAAGCAAATGCGTTTTTTGTGTGTGTTTTTGGAGACAAAGACAGCCAGCTACGCTCTTTTATCAGATTTTAGCAGCCATTTCAAATCAGTGTTTCAAAAGTCATCTTGTTAATTTGTTTCTGGTTTATGTGTCTCTCCCCATTCAAGCAGGTATTAGTATTTCTACTATTTCTGAAAATAAATGCAGCCAAGATGGCTTCCGAGTGGACAGACTTTACTAGAAGGACTTTTTACGCCTTAGTACACGGTCGTATTAACATTGTCAGACTATTACTTGAAACAATTAGTCCTTTAACTTATTAATATGCTAAATACCAAGTGCGGGCAAAGTGAATCAGCACATCGTACTGTACCTCATCCGATAACCTGATGTTTGCCTTTGACATCGACTATGATATGGCTTAATATGAGCAGCTTTTGGAGTTTAAAGCCTCTCTCTTTTTTCATCATCAATGACAAGAAATTGATTAAACCTTACTAAAGGAAAATGTGAAAATTGAAATAAAAAATGGAAGAGTTAACATGTAAATGTAAAGTCACTACTTATATCTTGCCATCTGCTTTATATGTGCCATTCATATTCATGGCTGCCGTGATTTTTTGTTATTGACAGAAATTGGGGGCTCACTATACACTTCCTGAGTCGTATTGACAACATTGTGGTGATGTTCAAGTATGCGCACTTCATAATTACGACATTTGCAATAGGACTTGAAGGCATAGGACTCAGATGGCTGTGGCATCGTCGGGATTCTCGCTTTTCGGTTGCACCACTCAGGAGCCACAACTTAAATTCTAACTTAAACTGTGAGTACTGCTTAGCTCACACTGTTAAACAGGAATGTCAGGCCTCAATGGAAAATATGGAGATACGTTATCTTAATGTGCAGATTGACATCAGTGGAGTCTGGAGTAAAGTAACATACACTTATCTGCCCTTATTTGTCCTGCTTATTTGGCTCACTTTACAGCCATTATACCTGATTTAGCAGTAAACAGTTGTATTGTATTGTTTAAAACCTTAATGCATAAAAATCAATTTAGCATGATTTCATTTGCATATTGTTCGCAAGCGTTTTGTTTGATGTATTCATTTAATGCAACTCTCGGTACTGTAGTCTTACACTAAAGCCAATAGAGGCTTTATAAATACACTTGACTTGACATGGGTAAGGATATTATGTACTTTCAATAGGGAGGCAGTTGTGTCCAGATCTACAAGGAAGATATGATGAAAGTTGCTCCAGCTTTTCGGTTGATTCACAACAGCTGAATGCAAAAGAGCAGTATGTAATGCAGAAGAAGCAGTGAGGAAAGAGTGGGCTATAGAAAAATACAGTACAAAAGTATGGTATTGCAGACAGTGCAAACAAAAGCTATTGTTTTGTGTTTAAAAGTATATAGATACTATATTCCAAATCTATAACGTCGCAAATACAAATGATTGTTTTCCAATAACAGCACACCCCCAAAGTGTTTTATTTCTCTTATACCACAGCAATTTACGAATGCTAAGATTTTTTTTTTTTTTTTTGTATTTATTTATTCATTAGAAACAATTAGGAAATCAAAGGATAAGAAAAAAATTACATTCAAAATATTCTGAACGTAGTATTTATCTACAAATCAAACACCATTCTGCAGCAAAATATTAACAAATACTTGGGGGAAAAAAGGAAATATATAACTATCCAAACTAATACACACACAGGCCACTCCACCAGGAACACCTGTACACCCAATTAGTAAATCCACATGACTGCGATCTCAGCACAGCTGTCAGAGGCAGACTCTCCTGGGAACCCTATGCACAACAGTCTCTAAAGTACACCCAGAGCGGCGTGGAAAACAAAAAACATCCAGCAAGCAGCAGCTCTGTGGGCAGATCGAATACAGCAAACCCTGAGGCAGACCTCATAACAGCGCCACTCCTGTCCGTCGTAAACAAGAATCAGAGGCCACTGTGGGCACAAGTTCAGTAGAGTCCAAGACTGGAAAAAAAACTTTGTCTGCTCAAATGGATTAATATTTCTGTTGCGATGTGCAGTTGGTCGGGTCAGAACATGGCGCGAACAGCATGAATCCATGGAGCCAATCTGGCCCGCATCAACAGCACAGGTTTCATCAGCAAAGATTTCTCAGCACACTGGGAAATCTGGCTCCTCACTCTTCTGAAATCCCCAGCTCATCCGAGTATCGCTGCTGACCATGTGAAACTGCACCTTACCCCAGTCCTACCCTGGCCACTTCCACCAAGCACAAATATACAGTACTTAGTGGTAAGATGAGTGGTGCATCTGGAATAAATAGTGTATGTAGATCAAACAGTAGTAACATGATGTTTTCTTCAGCTAGGTGTGTGTTATATACTATTAGCAAATTCATCCATCTTCTATACCACTTATTCTTCAGGGTCACGGGGAACTTGGAGCCTGTCCCAGGCAGCATGGGGCACAAGGCCTGTACACCCTGGACAGGGTGCCAATCCATCACAGGGCACACTCACATACACAAGTTCATTCATACACTATGGACATGCCAATCAGTCTACCATGCATGTCTTTGGACTGGGGGAGGAAATCAGAGTACCCAGAGGAATCCCCATGCAAACTCCGCACACAGGACTCGAACCCCAACCCTGGAGGTGTGAGGCGAACGTGCTAACCACTAAGCCACCGTGCACACAATTCAATTCAAAATTTTATTTGTGATATGCTTTTAACAAAACTCCCTGAGACAATATGAGGAATAAAACCTTCCAGACTCAAAAGGGAACCCATCCTCATCTGGGTGACAATGAATAGTGCGATTATAAATAATTCCCTTCTATAACTCTGTACTGTAATTGTATAAGCAGGAAATTCATTATAATTTTCACCTGAAGTCTCTTTTGTTGAAGCTATCAACTGTTCACTGATGGAGACTTGAGTGCAAACATTTTCGTATCAGTTGCAGTCCAAAGCCATCTTGGTTTTTAAGTGGTACCATCCTCAGTAATCTCATGTCATTTTAAACTGTCCATATGGGTCCTCCAACGTGAAAACACGTTCGTTCGGTAATCTGTTATTTTATATATCGTTAGTCTTAGTTTATGTAGCTTGTCCAACACACAAGTCTCTGTGTAGGTTATTACTACAGAAATTATGACCTAGGCCTATTAGGAAATATAAATCTGTGACTTGTCTTGCAGCTGGATTTACTTTCAGAGCTGCTGTTATAGAAAATTTAATCAACACTTTCTGACCAATCAGAATTGAGAATTGGCTAAAGTAAGGCATTATTACTGAAGACTTGTTTTAATCACGTTTTCATTACATCAGTGTTGAGAATAATGTTGAGAGGTCTCTCCCACTTCCTCAATCACACTTTAGTCACTGATCCTGATCGAATAAACTCATAGCAACAGCTGGTCGTTAAGGTGAACACAGATATAATTGACCCGGATGTCACAAAACCAAAAATGGTGATTTTTTAAATTTATTTTCAGGAATAAATCCATCCACGCCTCGTTTTATTAATCCGACGCCAACCCTGTCAGAAACTAAAACCGCTTCCAGATCAGACGCGTCTCAAACAGAAGCATGAGTTTGACACACACCTGAGCCAATCCGGAGTGGCCACGATTTGATCACGTGAACTCGGACATGTAAAGCGCTGATTGGTCAAGCGTGGTTGCATTTCGCGCTGTGATTGGTGTAGTGTTGTGCGTGGGGAGCTGTGATTGGTCGGTTTCTCTCGCGCATCGCCTCTAAATCCAGAATATGATAAAGTCGACTTCTCTCTTTTTTTGCAGCTGCAGTTTGGGGGTTTTTCAGTGGAGCGGTGTGTTAACAGCTTTAATTTGTCCTGTAGTGTGTTATAACGCGTTTCTGCTTCCAAAATGAGGCGGTTATGGATCTTAGGGCTTCTCTGTGCGCTTCTTGTCTTCAGTAAGTAGCGTTATTATTATTATGGATTTTTTCTTCCCTATTAGCGTTTGTCTGTAGCCTTGAACTTGACCAAGCTTAATATAGGAGTACCAGTGGCATGGCTATGAATTCAAGCGCCTGTTTAAGTCTGTGTGTAACTTTAATGTGATTAAAGGAAACCGCTCATAATGTAACATACTAGCTTCTTCATATGTAAAGTATAGAATTAAAATGTAAATGTCTTATATTTGGTGCATCTTGAGGAAGCTGGAGGATGGCTTCATTTGTATGTGCTTCTAGAAGTTTCCTCAGAAATGCTAGCTAGCATGCTGACCGGTTCCTCATACACTTCACCTGTTTTCCTGGTATTTTAAATCCTCTTATTAAACATTTTGTAGAAGATTGTGTAGCATAAAAACTCCAGAGCTGCTTTTGTTAGCCTGCTGAGGGTCTTTCTTGCTAGGCTAGGCTAGTTTAGCTTATTAGCTTGCTAACTTTGTCTGGAGAATGAATGCTCGGGTGAGAAGAGAAGTAATGCTAATTCAGTATTGAGTCTGTATTTATTATTTGGTGGCTTTTTGATGCTTTGTTAAGGTTTCATTAATGATTCATGTCATTGAAAACAGGTTTGTGGTGAATCACAGGTGGACTGATGCATTTAAATGTGTTTTCTTTCCTGTTTCCTTTACTTGAGCACGTTTTGGTTTTGGCATATTTTTCTACTGCTTGTTTTTGGACCTTCAGTCATTCCTGTGTTCATATTTAATTAGTCTTGCTTTCTTACAGCATCTGTTAAGGCTGACGATGAAGCTGATGTTGACGGTACAGTTGAGGATGACCTGGGCAAGAGCAGAGATGGATCCAGGACAGACGATGAAGTTGTTCAGAGGTGTGTGTGTGTGTGTGTGTGTGTGTGTACCTGTAATTGGACTCATTGCAACCCATAGTGATGTGCAACTGTTCTAGGTGTTTTTATCTCATTAATATTGCTCAAAGCCATCTATAATCTCTTGTATAATATCCAGATTAAATATGGCTTTTCAGACAATTATGTAGTCTGGTTATGTTGGTGTAGACGTACTGTTAGGCATCATAGCCTTAATGAGACGTCTTGGGATTTCATCTTTGCTTCACGTGTTTCACCAGGGAGGAGGAAGCCATTCAACTCGACGGACTAAACGCCGCACAGATTAAAGAACTTCGGGAGAAATCGGAAAAGTTCGCCTTCCAGGCGGAAGTGAACAGGATGATGAAATTGATCATCAACTCTCTGTATAAGAACAAAGAGGTGAGGTGAAGATGCATGAAAATGACTATTTGTTGGCAAATTCTTATTTGCTTAAAGGTAAACCTGTTACGTTTTGAATCTTTTCCCAAAGATCTTCTTGAGGGAGCTGATCTCCAACGCTTCCGATGCCCTGGATAAGATCCGGTTGTTGTCGCTGACCAACGAAGATGCTCTCGCTGGGAACGAAGAGCTGACCGTTAAGATTAAGGTGTGTTCTGTGGACCGTCTCTGCTGTAGGCTGTTTTTGGTACTGAAACTTGAGAATGGTAGTTGTGGCTTCTGGTGGTATTTTGCATTGTAAATTTATCCAAACGCTTCATCTAGATTAGATTCAACAATGTAAAGCAGATAGTAAGAGGTTCCTTTACAGTGTAAATTTCTGATGTGTGACAAAGCATGAGGTCTGTAAGTATAGACGATAAAATGATGCCCAAATCCCCCCCCCCCCCCCCCCCCCAGTCGGACAAGGAGAAGAACATGCTTCACATCACTGACACTGGCATTGGCATGACCAAAGAGGAACTTGTGAAGAACCTGGGAACTATTGCCAAGTCGGGCACCAGCGAGTTCCTCAACAGGATGACCGAGATGCAGACAGAAGGCCAGTCCACCTCTGAGCTGATTGGCCAGTTCGGAGTCGGCTTCTACTCCGCCTTCCTGGTGGCTGACAAGGTCATAGTCACATCCAAGCACAACAACGACACACAGCACATCTGGGAGTCCGACTCGAACGAGTTCTCGGTCATCGAGGATCCACGAGGCAACACTCTGGGCAGAGGAACCACCATCACGTAAGTATTTCTTGATCACTTTATCCTTTCTGTGAAACTGCTTTGTCATATCTGTTAATTGGAATTGCTAGACATGGAATGAAATGCATTTCTGTGACGTAAGTGCAAGGCTAACGCTGTACTCGTGCTTTTCTACTAGTCTGGTCATGAAGGAAGAAGCCTCTGACTACCTTGAGCTGGAGACTATTAAGAACCTTGTGAGGAAGTACTCGCAGTTCATCAACTTCCCCATCTATGTGTGGAGCAGCAAGGTCAGACATCACAGCCTAGGAGAGAGATGTATAAAAATCCTCAGTCGTAATATTTTGTGAGCTCACGGCCAAGTTTTTGTTCAGACTGAAACGGTGGAAGAGCCGATTGAGGAGGAGGAGGAAGCCGAGAAGGAGGCCACTGAAGATGAGGCTGAGGTGGAGGAAGAGGAGGAGGATAAAGACAAACCCAAAACCAAGAAGGTAAAAAAAAAAATAAACAGGGGGTTGCATCCCAAATCTATGCTAGCACCAAATCGCTAGCCATTTTCAAGTGGGATTGTGTTTGAAGTCTCATGCACCTGCTAAATCTTTATTCTTTCTGTTTAGGTGGAGAAAACCGTGTGGGACTGGGAGCTGATGAACGATATCAAGCCCATCTGGCAGAGGCCTGCTAAGGAGGTAGAGGAGGATGAGTACAAAGCTTTCTACAAGACCTTCTCAAGGGTGAGTCTCCTGCATGTTAAAAAGACGGTGTTAAAATTTAACATGTCTTTCCTTTAGCGTCTTATTTTAAAACTCGAATCTCTCATCGTGCAGGACACTGACGAGCCCCTGAGTCACATCCACTTCACAGCTGAGGGAGAAGTCACTTTCAAGTCCATCCTGTTCGTCCCTGCAGCAGCCCCCAGAGGTCTTTTCGATGAGTATGGCTCAAAGAAGAATGACTTCATCAAGGTAATGTGTGCTGTGAACAAAATGATGATGATGATGATGATGATGATGATGATGATGATGATAACTTGCCATTATAGGGGAAGATTTAAAAGCAAAACCTTTGCATGTCTCTCCTAACTGACTAGAAACCTTCTCTTACAGCTGTTTGTACGCAGAGTCTTTATCACCGATGACTTCCATGATATGATGCCCAAATATCTGAACTTCATCAGGGGTGTGGTGAGTGCTGTGACGTAGCCTTCGAGAGCCCTGTGTATAAACTTTATTTTACGCTGTAACAAGCCCTTTATGCGGAGTCTAATTGCTGATCTTTCCTCTCAGGTGGACTCTGATGATCTTCCTCTGAATGTCTCCAGAGAGACTCTGCAGCAGCACAAGCTGCTCAAGGTAAAAACCGCTGACTAATGATGAGATGTCAATGTCGGTAGTCTAATATAGTAATGTGACTAGAGACAACACATTTTGTTTCTTGGTATCTGATCTCACAGGCTGGTCTCACTTTAACAGCTATATCACATACAGTGGTCCAAAGACTGTGCAGTCTCACACACTTCCTCTTAAGCCAAAGGTTTGGCAAGCTGCCTGCTGATCACCACACTTGGACTAATGTTCAAAATGATTATTATTATTATTATTATTATTATTATTATTATTATTATTAAGAAGAATAGGATCTGTAAGTTAGTTTGTACTAGCTAGGAAGAAGCATTGTTATGCTAAGTGTGTGGGTGTACACTACCGGTCAAAAGTTTGGAGACACTTGATTGAAATGTTTCTCATGATCTTAAAAACCTTCAGATCAGAAGGTTTTTATGATTAAATGTTTGAAATCGGTGTTGTAGACAAATATAATCGGGTCACCATATTAATTTCTTTCATTAGAAAACTAACATTTTATTTACAAAAAATTTTTTTTTTTAAACGGGCGACTTGCAGCGAAGTATTCCGGGAAGCAGCCAATAAGAGTCCAGCGTAGGTGTGAACTCCTTTTAATACTGTTTAAAAAGCATCTCAGGGGAAATTCCTCAAGAAATCGGTCAAGAAAACGCCAAGAATACATTTCTGGAAATTCTCTGCAAAAAGAGCGTCTACTTTGAAGATGCTATATTATTTTGATTTATTCTGGATTTATCACAACATAATTCCCATAGTTCCATTTGTGTTACTCCAGAGTTTTGATGACTTTATTATTCTGAAATGTGGTAAAATAAAAAGACAGGATGTGCATCTAAACTTTTGACTAGTAGTGTACACTCCAGTTAGTAGCAGTCGGCTCCTGTTGGGACTAGGCTCAATCTATTTTTATTTTTTTGTATTTTTTCCTCTCAGGTCATCCGCAAAAAGCTGGTCCGCAAGACTTTGGACATGATCAAGAAAATTGCTGAGGAGCAGTACAACGACAAGTTCTGGAAGGAGTTCGGTACCAACATCAAGCTGGGTGTGATCGAGGACCACTCGAACAGAACCAGGCTGGCTAAGCTGCTGCGCTTCCAGACCTCTCACAGTGAATCGGGACTCGCCAGTCTGGAGCAGTACGTCGAGAGGATGAAGGAGAAGCAAGACAAGATCTACTTTATGGCAGGAACCAGCAGGAAGGAGGTGAGCGCACACACACACAGATAGTGCTGCTTAGTCTGAAAACAAGTTTGGTGAGCTTAGCGGTAGTCCACTACAGAAATGATACCCACGCATGCAAATTCTGACCTGCCAAAAAACACTGAAGCAAACGTGGTCATTGTGCACGCATCAGTAAGTTTGTTTTCTGTTCTAGGCCGAATCCTCTCCCTTCGTGGAGAAGCTGCTGAAGAAGGGATACGAGGTCATTTACCTGACCGAGCCAGTGGATGAGTACTGCATCCAGGCGCTGCCCGAGTTTGACGGCAAGCGCTTCCAGAACGTGGCTAAGGAAGGAGTCAAATTCGACGAGAGTGAGAAGACCAAGGAGAAGAGAGAAGCCCTGGAGAAGGAGTTTGAACCCCTCACCACATGGATGAAGGAGAAGTCCCTGAAGGATAAGGTACAGTTTCTTTTTAAAGTGTAATTAATGTGAAGGAAGGAATTTAAGAATATGTTCAGTAGACTGGTATTTTCGATTATTAATCAAACAGGTGTTTTCTCCTGCAGATCGAGAAAGCCGTGTTGTCCCAGAGACTGACCAGTTCTCCCTGTGCTCTGGTGGCCAGTCAGTACGGTTGGTCTGGAAACATGGAGAGGATCATGAAGGCTCAGGCCTATCAGACAGGAAAAGACATTTCCACAAAGTAGGTGTATGGAAGGGCCATGATAGGGTTTTTTATTATTATTATTTTTTTTTTTTAATAAGAGCTTTTAAATCAATCATAGCCCCTCCGTTATGAGGTCTCAATTCTGATTGGTTAGCTCTGATGATGGTGCTGGCTGCATAGTGAATCACAGATTTCTATTAATGTACCTGTTCTAGTAGAGGCCATTGCAAATTTAGTGGTGTAAGAGGAATAAAACACTTCATGACAAGCTGTTACTGGAAAATATTTGACTTCTGGTCAGTGCCTCAGAACAGGCATGCCCCTTTAACAGCACGCCCCCAAGTGTTTTATTCCTTATTAATACACTTGCAGATTTTTAATGTGTTCAATTGGAACATACAAATAAAAGCACATGGCTGATCTTATAACTGTTCAATTTATTTATTTTTTCCCCAGCTATTATGCAAGTCAGAAGAAAACTTTAGAAATCAACCCCAAACACCCCCTCATTAAAGAGATGTTGAAGAGAGTCAGTGTAAGTATGACTGACTTTATGAGCTCTGATGCTACCTTTTGGTGTACTGTAGGATATTATTTTTTAAATAATGAGGCTATCGAAATGCATACAATTCTGAATATTGGAAATAATTTTACTACCAGAGGTTCAATTTGTTTCTGACCTTTTCATCCTTTCATTGCCCCTCCCCCTTTATGTATGGTGTTGTATAATTAACAAAATCTCACTATAGAAAAATGTATCATGCTACAGTTACAGACTTCTTGAATACAGGTTTTTCAATGAGAAATGGACCAGTATACACTACCCGTCAATTTTTGGGACACTCGACTGAAATATTTCTCATGGTCTTAAAAACCTTTTGACCTGAATGTGTATGACTTAAATGTATGAAGTCGGTGTTGTAGACAACTTTAATTGTGCCAACATATTCCTTTCTTTCATTAGAAAACTAACATTTACAAAATATATATACATTTTTAAACTGACGACTCGGAGCAAAATGTTCCGAAAAGCAGTCATTAAGAGTCCAGCGTAGGTGTGAACTCCTTTAATACTGTTTAAAAAAACATCTCGGGGAAATTCCTCAAGAAATAAGTTCAAACGCCAAGAATACATTTCTGGAAATTCTAGGCAAAAAGGGGGTCTACTTTGAAGATGCTAAATTATTTAGATTTATTCTGGATTTATCACAACATAATTCCCATAGCTCCATTTGTGTTACTCCAGAGTTTTGATGACGTTTTTACTATAATTATTCTAAAATCTGGAAAAATGAGTGTCTAAACTTTTGACGGTTAGTGTAGAACATGTGAAGGCGGTATAAATCTTCTGTACTCCGAATGTGGTGCATTTTCAGTTCTGATTAGTGCTTTATATTTACAGGCTAATGAAGAGGACCAGACAGCCTCTGATCTGGCCGTGGTGTTGTTCGAGACTGCCACTCTGCGCTCGGGCTACCAGCTGGCTGACACCAAGGCCTACGGAGACCGGATAGAGCGCATGCTCAGACTTAGCATGAATGTTGGCCTAGATGAACAGGTGAGTACAACACATAAGCCAACTCATCACGCTAGTACACTATACACCTGGAGTTTGTCCTTTTAATATTCCATGTTCTTTGTGTGCTTAGGTTGAGGAAGAGCCAGAAGAGGAGCCTGAGGAACCAGCAGAGGAACCTGAAGATGAGGAGGTGCCAGCAGATGATGCAGAAGAGACGGTGAGTTTGTTTTTGGGTTGTAGCACTGCAGAGATTGAAGGTTTATACCTATCTTTGGTTTAAAAAAAAAAAAAAAAGGGGATATGTTATTTCTCTATTTTCTGTGCAACTGATCATCTTTGTGTTTGTGTTTCAGGAAACCACAGAGAAGGATGAGCTGTAAGAGATTGTGAACAGGGGGAGGGGTTTTGAATGGGGGGAGGGTTTGATTGCAGGCAGGGTGGAGGCTGGATCCCGAGTGGCCGTCTTGTCTGTCAGTGAGAGCTTTGTGGGAGTGGGGTTCTGGTTGGGTTTTTTTTTTTTTTTTTTTTTAAGGAGCTGCTTTGTGTTTGGAATTTTTTTTTTTTTTTTTTTTTTTTTTTTTACATTCCTCATGACTGTAAATTTGTTAATATTTAACTGACCTGGTTATGGAGTGCTGAATTCCTGTCACGTGATCCATTAAATGTTTCCAAAAAGGGATTCTGTCTCTTATTGTAATGATTTTTCAGTTGGTCTTTTTCACTCTTAAACTACAAAAAATACTGAATCTGCTCCTATGCTAGCACTTGTCTTCTGTTTAGTGCAATATTAGCATAATACAGTGAGGGCAGATCTTGGAAATTCACTACTAGTCCAATCAGTTTCACCTCCAGAACAGCACTGCCATCCAGGGGTGGTATAAAAGGATTGAGAACGTTTGCTCTTAGCAGAGACGCACCTGTGTGTGGACTACTAAGGAAGTTTATTTCCAAACTGTGATTTACGTTGGCATTTGATTATTGCAGTAAAACATAAAGATTAGCCCCTGGATTAAAAGATCTAATTAGTTCTGGAGGGGGTGATTAGTCTGTCTAGCTGTTAATCTACCAGGATTGTCTTGGCAGGGGGTCAGTTTGTAATTTATAGAGCCCTCTGCTGCCTGTGACATGAATTGCAATTACCCTCAATTACGTTGAGGGAATTTATTTATTCTTGGCAGAGATTTAAATTTTTTAGCTGTGTTTGACAAACAGTATGTGTACCTCTACTTTAAAAAACAGGCAGTGGAGTTTATTACTGGGCCAGAAAATGGAAAAACTTGGCCCTATTGACCGCAAGGCACTTTTTTTTTTTTTTTTTTTTTTTTTTTTTTATAAAAAAGCTATCTTTGAAAATATAAGTTTAGAAGCATTTTCAAACTTGACATTATTGAGTAGCACAGTGAATTGGAATAATAAGTTCTTGATTGAATTGTGTTTTCTGATGGTGTATAATTTATTATGAAAACAGACCATGTCCAGTCTTCAGTCGTAGATTTAATTAGAAGTAGTATCTGGGATTTTTTTCAGGTTTCAGGCCGTACCAATACAAATTTTCCAGAGGGGTCCGGAATAAACCATTTCTCCCAGAGGTCAAGGTGAACACAGGGGTAGTCCCAGGGTTTAAAGTGACCATTCCAGTGAAGCAGTTGTGCCTCTTGGAGGACAGACTGGGGATAATGAGCATCAGGACTCCAACCTGAGGGGGATAATGGGAAAGTAGATTAGTTGATGACCTGACCGGCTATTCCCCTTTGTGCCATTAGCTAGCTGGAACATTCTTAACAATGACTTCATTGCTGGTTATTTCAACTCTTAACATTATGAGAAAATACACTTGTAAATCTTTATCGGTTATTTATACCACAGTGCTGTTGAACACTCAATTCCAATTGGCCTGAAGGAGCTGATTAAATTAAACGGCAGCTCTGATTATGGTTTTGGCTGCAAGGCAAATCACAGGTTTATATTAATGCACCCGGGCCGCATCAAACCCCTCATCGCTAAGTATCTTCCTATATCAGCACACCCCAAGTGTTCCTTATGTACTATAATTTAAAAAGAAATGGAACAATTCCACCACTTTGTCATGGTCACAATATTTTATACTACTTAGTAGTTACTCATCTTAGCAACTGGAACTAGGGGGATTTCTGACAAACTAAGACAATTCTCTCTCTCATATTCATATATATATATATATATATATATATATATATATATATATATATATATATATATATATATATACATATATACATACATACAAAAAACCCAACTCAACAGTACTTGAGACTGATAGGGGGGGTAGTATACTATTTCCAAGGACACACAGTTGCAGTTCATGGAGTTTGTGTTGAAATGGTTTTACCTACAGGATGTGTAGTTTTCATGTGAAGGAACATAAAATCTTTCCCTCCACAAGACTGTAACTAATCACCATGGTCGCTCAATGAAGATTTCTGAGGGAAAAAAAAAAAACAAAAAACCAGGCACAAGTAGATTTTGTGAATTACCCAGGTGTCTGACATGCCACTTAGGGTCGATTGTTGTATATCTGTTGTGGAACACTATGAGCATAGGAGGAGTGGCTACTCCGCCCGCCATGGCACTGCTGTACAGGTTTTCCCTACAAACCCAAAAGGAAAAATGCATGTTAATAATGCAGAGAAGCAGGTACAAGGTCGAATATTAAAGTGCAAAAACTGAAGCCGCAGTATCAACCTTTGCATCAAGAAAACCTATTCTCTTTTGTGTGACACACATTGTTGTGATTATAAACCATTACAGCATACAAATGCAGAAGACGATGTTCAATAAGAGTCCTGAGATGAATACAGAACAGTCTTTATGATTACAGCAGCAGAGTATTGTGACATTCCCTTTTCTTGAATAGTCAACTACTAAGGTGTACAATGATACTCCAACCCCAACAACTACATACTTTTTTATTATCTGCTGTGCCATGTTTTTCTTCATCTTGAAAAACCCAATTAAACATTATTCACAAAGTACAATGATAGCACACAGGCTTTTGGACTCTCTTGGGTTCTCACTTGAAGTTCTCGCTCATCCATTTCTCCAGCTGTATAGTGATCTTCTGCTTCTTCCACTCATCAATATCAGCCACAAACACACCAGGGTTAAAGGAGCAGTCGTTGGGGTTAATGCCCAGCTCGCGGACTGCCTGCTTTCGATAGTCCAGGAAACCCATGTAGGATGTCTGACATACACACAGAGAACAGTGCAAGCAAATAAAAATCATTATTTATTTGAACAATAAATGTAATTTTATAAGCTCGCATCATAATATACGGAGAAGCGTGTACGTACTTGCATGCCCACACTGCGCACCATCTCATGTGTAGCAGGCAGGTCACAGTCTGAAGCGAATGCCGCTGCATGTCCTGAGTGCAGCTTGATACTGTACAGGTCCTTTATATCTCCTGTGGGTTTCACTCATGAAACTAATGCACTGTAGTTTTCTCTCTCACACACACACATGTGTACAAGTAACCATTTCCCCATTGCTTCCTGCCACTAATGTCAGATTTTATTGCTAATAAATGGTTTTGGGATGAATCACATGACTGAAACGTCATACCTTGAACAATGATGTCATCATCCAGGTAAACAATCTTCTTATGATTGCTGATAGCAAGCAGGGGTAAGTAGAACCTTACAAAGTTCAGCTGCAACACACACACACACGGTACTTCATTTTATCATACTGGTCCACTTTGTAGGTCTACAATTGATAGCTGGGGCCCATATTTTGTACACACAATGTATTAGCCTCTAGATGCAACCAGACCTGATTACTGCAAACCCTGTTCAATCAAATCTACACTTAAATAGAACTTTTTCAACAGTATGAAGTTGGTTAAAAGGTCTTACCCAGTAACACACTATGCCAAAACTGAAAGAAATTCCAGAAATGATGAGGAAGAAGATGATTGAAATACATCAGTCTGGGAAGAGTTACAAAGCTATTTCAAAGGCTCTGGGACTCCAAAGAACACAGTGAGAGCCATTATCTCCAAATCGAAAACCCGGCATGGTAGTGAACCTTCCAGAAGTGACCGACCTTCCAAAATTCCTCCAAGAGCACAGCAACGACTCATCCAGGAAGTCACAAAAGAGCCAAGGACAACAGCAAAGGACCTACAGGCCTCTCTTGCATCAATAAAGGTCACTGTTCATGACTCCACTATCAGAAAGACACTGGGCAAAAATGGTGTCCATGGAAGAGTGACGAGGTGAAGACCACTGTTAACCCAGAAGAACATTAACGCTCGTCTGAATTTTGTTAAAACGCACCCTGATGATCCTCAAATCTTTTGGGAGAATGTTCTGTGGACTGAGGAGTCGAAAGTGGAACTGTTTGGAAGACAGGGATCCCATTACATCTGGCGTAAACCAAACACAGAATTCCACAAAAAGATCATGATACCTCGGTCAAGCATGGTGGTGGTAGTGTGATGGTGTGGGGATGCTTTGCTGCTTCAGGGTCTGGGCAACTTGCAGTAATTGAGGGGAAACATGAATTCTGCTCTCTACCAGAAAATCCTAAAGGAGAATGTCCGGTCTTCAGTCTGTAAGTTGAAACTCAAATGCAACTGGATTATGCAGCAAGACAACGATCCAAAGTATAGGAGTAAATCCTAGTCCTAGAAGAAAGTGTAAGACTGATCTCCAGTTATTGGAATCATTTAGTTGCACAAATGGTTTTATGTTTGATGGTTTTACCAGATTTTATGTTTAAGAGGGCAATTAGTTATTCACATTGGTGATAGGTGTTGGATAAGTGATAGGTTGATAGGCGTTGGACACACGGTAGTTTAGTGGTTAGCACGTTTGCCTCACACCTCCAGGGTTGGGGGTTCGATTCTGCGTGTGCGGAGTTTGCATGTTCTCCGCGTGCTGCGGGGGTTTCCTCCCCCAGTCTAAAGACATGCATGGTAGCCTGACTGTCATGTCCAAAGTGTCTGTAGTGTATGAATGGGTGTGTGAAGGTCCAGGTTCCCTGTGACCCTGTAGGATAAGCAGTATAGAAAATGGATGGATGGATGTATTGTGTGTTTACTCAGGTTGCCTTTGTTTGATGTTGTATTTCATTTGAAGATCTAAAACTATTTAGTATGAGATATACACAAAAACAGAAGAAATCAGATACAAATACTTTTTCACAGCACTGTAGGTGGGTTTTTTTTTGTGCTTGATTCACAAAAATAATCCATCTTAAGGTTCCATCTCAAACAGAAGATTTTCCTTTCAGTGTGAGTTCCATGTAAAATCTCTTTATTTAACGATAGATATCCAAAAACATCTGAGTACAGCATGGAATGCAAAAAAAAAAATGTATTGTTCATTATGGAATAAACTCTCATAGTCTCTATTATAAGGCAGTACTTACAGGATGGAGGAGATCTGGTCTGGATGAATCTGGTTTCACTTTGCCTTTCAACACCATCGGATTGAACTCCAGAATCTTATATTTGATCTGTTTCAGCTTGGTTTTCTTAATGTACTGCCTGCTCGAGACCAGGAAAACAAAAGAACAAGGAAAGATCCTGCATACGAGTGGAAAATCGTACATCTTTTAGGTATATATAACTGATATGTCACTGATCATGATTTATAACACTATGGTCTGTTATAACACGACGCACCTTGCCAGCTTAATAGCATCTCTCAAGGTCACTATATAGAAGAGCACATTGGCCCGCGTGTTGCTATACACACTGTTGATTGTCGCCATGGCGGCTCCGAGACGCTCTTCTGCTGCACAGATCACAACGGGAATGTCGGTCTCAGTCTCAGATTCATCGTCCAGAGTTTGGTTTGGGGCCTTGCTGTCCCTGAGCTCTGCAGCATGAGAACAATTTAAACAACAGGCCCCCACTTTCTGCTTTAATACTCTGAGCTTTATATGTACCTGAGTATTTTTCTGGATGATGTGCTTTGAACATTTTGCTGTACAGCAGAGCCAAGGCCATAAGGATGAGTATCATGGACAGCATTCGGTTTACTGGAACACACAGAACAACTGCTGCTAACACTCATGATCAAATCTTTAAAATTATATGTTTGTGTGTGTGTGTGTGTGTGTGTGTGTGTATATATATATATATATATATATATATATATATATATACACACACACTGTATATACCAAAGCACTGTTGAATTCCTCGATTCTGATTGGTCAGAAGCTGTTGTCTCATTAATTGTCTCAGTCTAAAGCATTCTTGTTTCTATAGTAACAGCATAAGGGAACATCTGTCTATAGTTGTTATAACAGGAACTGAATTGTTTTGCAGATGTTCCCCAACGTTAAATGCAACTATAAATGGCTTTAAAAAAAACAAAAAAAAGAACACATGTCATTCATTAATCAATTAAAAAACACTAATCAACAGCAAATTGCTGTGGTAAAAAACGATTGAAACACTTCGGGATGTGTTGTTATTGGAAAATATTCAACTGCTTTTGCGTCAGGCCTCATCGCACTACCCTATCACTGATTATTTTCACCAACAGCACACCTTGTCATGTTTTATTTCTTATCAGGGAATTTGCATAGGCGGTGTAATAGAGCACAGACACTAGAGGTCACTGAAAAGCAACTGATCCAACGGACTCCACAGTGCTGCTGAAAATTATTGGCACCCTCTACGGTTTTCGAATAAAGATACGCCGAATAATAATTGAAAACATACTTACAGCATTTGTCTAGTAGATTTATGCTGGATTCAAGATATGAGAGAAACTCGACCTTTAAGTTGGGTTTAAAAAAAAAAAAAAGTATTTCTAATTTCCTAGTGGTGTGTTCATTCTTCGTACTCTGAGAACAATTTCCATTGGCATGATTTCATTGCTCTAGGGAGCAATAGATGAAATATGTGGCACATTGAATTAGTTGCTTGCGAACTGTATGATTGGTCTTGAAGTTTTCCAATAGCCAGTTATTCATTCTCATTAACAAAGTATTCAGTATTCAGTTTAGCTGTTTTCATTTATATTTATGCATTTCTGTAAATTTGGTTCATTTTGTAGATTTGAATGATGAATTAACTCAATATCGCATGGCATCGTGATACAATTTGATATTGTGATACTTTAGCTGGTTAGTATCATAAGACATGTTTATGGTATCGTGACAACCCTAGAACTTGGTGTATTTCATTTGCACAAATACCAGCACTGAGTTTTTCTATTGGAAATCGTAATCCCAGGATCAAATGAGATTATCCTTCTGCATAAAATCTCTTCTGTTGCTTCAGTCCTTGGTTATTATGTTTCTGGATTCTCATCGTCAGTTTAATCTACTGGATCTCAGTCAGGTTTAGATCTGAATACTGAGGAAATAACTGCAGTTCATGTGGGAATATATATATATATATATATATAATAAAATTGCTGCCTATAATATAATTATGTTTGAATTCCAGGTGATCAAACTGTATTTAAGAAAACCCTACTGTGATTATGAGAACATGGCCTTCAAGTTGTGCATGTAATGTTGGGAGATTTGGCAAAAACTGCAGATAAAAGTATTACTAGAGATATCTGGCAGTCCGTTGCAGTCAAACTGCTTGTTTTTTTCTTTCTTTCTTTACCACATATTTATGTTACATTTATTCATTTGGAAGATGCTATAATTTAAAGCAACTTCCAGTTGATTTAGGATATCAGCACAACCCAGCACACAGCTGAGCACTCGAGTCCAGCAGAGGCTCTCTGGCACTCCTAGGGTTTGGGCTCTAGCGCAAAACATGAACTGCTGAGGTAATGCTGCACAAAACTTACTAAGCACTGCCAAAGTCGTAGTGAGGTACGGCATGTAATCAAGTTTTCAATATCCAGAACTGTCACTTCACTTTCTCTACAAAAGCATTTTTTAAACATTATACTGCGAAACAAACACTCATTTCAAACACAAACTTTTCATTTCCAGTTTAAAATTTCACAAGGAGCTTGACTCGCACATACGATAGACTTTCTGTCTGCTTGCCACACTCACACTGCAACAGCCAAGACTGAGACACACACACACACAGGGTTTGATACACAATGTCAGCTTTGAGAATCGTATAATATCACGTCAGAGCACAGAAAGATCCCTGGCTTTCTTTACAGCTGTGTTTCTCCGTCTCACTTGTGTCTCACTTTCCACATGTCGAACAGTTTCTCATCACGTTTTATTTATTTTATTTTATTTTATTTTTTTAAATTCGAGCTGGCTTTGATTCAGAGACTGAACCAAACAACTGAAGGGCGTTTGATAAACTTCTCCTTTATCTACCATTCTACCATTATCTTAGACCACAACACTGTTGATTTCTCAAATTAGATTGGTCTGAAGATGTCGGTTCCTTTTCCCACAGCGCCAGCTGCATGGTTTATTTTAATCTGCTCAAATGAATGTGAAGTTTTCTGTGAGGAGACATTAAGGTTCGCTCTTGTTAGATTGTGATTAGCACATACCTTAACTCATCATTAGTTCATGTTTAAGTAGGTATTAATTCAGGTATTAGTGCATGAATATTCATGATTGTTATTGTAAAGCGTTACCCATTAAATGTGACTATAAATGAATAAAAAAGTATTATATGTCATTCTTTATTTAAAAAAAAAAAAAAATGATGGCATACTCCTGTGGTATAAGAGGAATGAAATACTTTGGGACATACTGTTATAGAAAAATAATAAGATAGTAAGATAAGATAAAATAATACTTTATTAATCCCCAGATGGAGAAATTAGGGGATTAATTAATCCACTTCGGGGTGGTAACAGTAACTCTGCTTTGCATTGGGCCTTCTACATCACACCACCCTGTTGTTGCCTCATTCTCCTAGAACAGTTCTCCCTCATATGCAGAACATTACATACAGCACATGCCGT
Source organism: Ictalurus furcatus (assembly GCF_023375685.1). NCBI lineage: Eukaryota > Metazoa > Chordata > Actinopteri > Siluriformes > Ictaluridae > Ictalurus > Ictalurus furcatus. The sequence continues at coordinate 19,417,287 of NC_071273.1, forward strand.
GGAAAAAGCTGGTAGAAAAGGCTGGTACTTACTTTTCCTCAACAAAGCCATACTTTTTTCTTACGCATCTGCACAGAGAAAACAAAACAGAAAAACATCAAAAATGACTTAAAGCTTTTTCCCGAACCAATTATAACTCAGTGAGCACACAGTAATTTATTATACTAAACTGCACGTGATGTTAGAGGAGCTGTTAGAAAAGCTAGACCAGAGACATGTCCAGGGTCCATCTTAAACAGATCCTGAAGATGAGTCCCCTGAGTGCCTGCACACATGTGGAACTGGTTTAAACGGGTCTCAAGCTTCTTCCTTCCTGACAGCATTATTTAGTGCACATGTATCTCTGCCATTCCACCCCCACTCTCGCTCTTTCTCTCTGGACAGGCAGCTTATCTGCACCATGACGTCTCCGAGCTGGAGAAACAGACGACTCTTTTCTAACTTTTCCAAACAAAAGCTGTGTGAAGGCGTGCTCATTGTGGCATGTACTACAGTTTGCTGAGAAAGAAAGCTAAGTCCTGTGTTTCATGGAGTGTTTCGTAAAAAAGAAAACTGAAATCTAAAGTTTTTTGGATGTATGTGATTGATTTATTCTACAGATCTAAAAATAAATAACTGATTTAAATATGTACAGTCATCATGCCATAGTTTATATTATGTGGAAGGACAGAGTTCAACCTTCACATGCATAATTTTTGTGGAAACAGTTTTTAAACCTTTCAAATTCCAACTGAGAACTGAGTCCAAAAACTCCACCAACATCAACATGCATCCATTGTCTTTTGCAATGGTGTGTGCATGGTCAGGTTTAAGAGTAAACTCTTTTTTTTATTATTATTTCCATCGGACAAATAGTTCAACAGTTGATGGATACAAAGTCCAATCTATGTAAGGGAAAAGAGATGTGTGCTCAAAACATCCGCAGTTAATGGAAAGCTCTCTGGTAGAGGAAACTCTCTATTGTACGGATCTTCATACACTTCTTCTCTAGAGCAAAGAATATGATTCTAGATATAACCTTTTAATATAAATGTAAAAATCTTTAATACTATATTAGTTCAGCAGATTCATAAATAATCTGTTCGTTCATTCATCTTCAGTAACCATTTTATCCCGGTCTGCGTCGTGGGAACACTGAGGAGGCGGGAATAAACCTTGGATTGTACACCAGTACACACAGAGCCCATTATGAGCACCATGCACGGGGCAATCCTTGCTCAACGGGTAAGGATCAAGGTTACTGATCAGAAGCTGCCACTGTTGGGCCCTTGAGCAAGGCCCTTAACCCTCTCTGCTCCAGGGGCGCTGTATCATGTTTGACCCTGCACTCTGACCCCAGCTTCCTAACAAGCTGAGATATACGAAGAAAAGAATTTCACTGTGCTGTAATGTTTATGTGACAAATACAGGCTGCTTATTCTTCTCATACACATTTATTCACACCTAGGGGCAATTTAGCGTTGCCAAACCACCTTTGGGTGGTAGGAAGACATGGGGAGGAAATGAAAAACTCCACATGAGCTCAGGATTGAACCCAGGAACCCTGAAGCTGTGAGACAGAACCGCTCCACTTTGTTGGAGGTTAACCCATTAACAGGCACACAAAGAAATACAGATGCAAAAAGAAACATTTTTATGTTAATTCTTACTAATTGGACCACATTCAATAGAATTTCATAGATTTATTTATTTCTTTTTCAAATTCACCCATTAGACAAGGAGTCATGGACGTCTCCTGGCAGATTGAGTTGTCTGTTTAAGGTAGAAATAAAAGCACCCACTGAGCACAATGGATCAGTTGTATTGTTTTCCTTTTATTACTACACATTTAAATAATAACAATTAATTAACCACAAATAATAACAATTTACACAGATCATCCTGTTCAAAAGTTTACACCCCCCTGGATCTTAATGTAGTGTGTTACTTTCTTGACCATCAGTAAATATTTGCACCTTTTGTAATTTGCACAAATGAACTGGTTTATTTGTGCAAATTCAGTTATTAGTATGTCTTGTGAACTATATGGAAGCATCTGTTATGTGAAATAGCTAATAACTAAATAACAAACAACATGCAATTTTAATGGTCCCTCGTTTTTTGTTTTTTTTAATATTAACATTTTGCAGATTCTGCAAGGGGTATGTAAACTCCCATTTTGTGAAGCTCAACAGCCTTTTGCCGCACATCACAGCTATATTCCTTGGTTATAACCCCTATAACTCTATAACCCCTTGTTATAAATGACTAAGGGAATTTGGCCTATGTGTTACCTCATATTTATACCCCTGTGAAACAGGAAGTCATAGTTGAACAATTTCCTGTTCCTAGTAATCCAGGTGTACTACAGAAAACTTGCAAAAAAAAAAAAAATGGGAATATACTTCAAATATATACTTTATCACAAGGTTAAACAATAAAGACAAATTTTCAGAGCCTTCTTTGCTCATATTTACTAAGAGTGGCAGTATTAGTGGAGGACACGGTGTGTATATCGCCTGCCAATATGGATGCAGCAATCTAAAAAAGTAACCAGCATCAATGTTACTGTATTAATCTATAGGCTACTTTTTTGTGTAGGAAAGCCATTGAAAATGTCCGTAAAGGAACTCTCCCTCTAATATATGCTGCAGTATTGGAAATAAAAACCACTTCGATTGCACGATTTAAGTTAAACCCTTAAAAAGGGTTCCTAGAGGGCTCATTTATTAGTAAAAAAAAAAAAAGTTCTTAACTTCCTAAAGAAGTTCTACTTGAAAATCTCTCTGGTAAGGAAAATCTGTTGCAGGGTCCTACATGCTGTAGAGGAAATAGATGTAACTTTTTGGGCAAACTGGTAGACTATCTTTGGGAACTGGTTAGTGCTAGAAAGAATTCTCTCTATTCAATTCAATTCAGTTTTATTTGTACAGCGCTTTTAACTATGAACATTGTCTCAAAGCAGCTTTACAGAAATATATAGATTCCAGATCTAAATTTTACATTTATAAAGGTATCCCTAATGAGCAAGCCAGAAGCGACGGAGGCACGGGAAAAGTCCTCATCTGTGTGACACCGGATAGCGCGATAATAAATTATTTCCCTTCTATAACTGTATACTATATAGTCAAAAAGTGCAATTGTGGAACCAGGCACTTATGAGCTTATTAGCAACTTGTGAATATGAGCATCAGAGTTATTTGTGAATTTATTCATTTTAACTTGAAGTCTTTCAAATGACCTCTCACATTTTGTTAAAGTTATCAGCTGTTCTATGGAGAAGATAATAAGAGTAAGGTGGTTCGAAAATGTATAAAATATTCATTGTTAGCACATTTGCCTCGCACCTCCAGGGTTGGGGCTTCGAGTCCCGTCTCCACCCGGTGTGTGCACATGTTCTTCACGTGCTTCCAGCCCAAAACATACATTGTTGATACCTCTAAATTGTCCATAGTGTGTGATTGTGCTCTCAGGTGTGTTGGCACCCCATCCAGGGTGTCCCCAGCCTTGTTACCTGAGTCCCCTGGGATAGGCTCCAGGCTCCTCTGTGACCCTGTGTAGGATAAGCAGTATGGAAAATGGATGGATGGATGGATGGATGGATAAAGAAGCTGGAAAATAACATACGAGCTCGGCGAAGGTGGTCGACCAGTTTGACTAACTCGGCCTGTGTTTGGGTCACTGGTAGCTCGATAGACCAAGCTGGATTTTTCAGGAGGGAAGATCGGAATTAAATGTAAATCTGAGTATAAATCTCAGTATAATGTAAGTAATGTAGTAACCAAGTATGTTTACTCTAAAACTAAAACCAGGATTAAATGCTTGAACACAGTCCTTTTTAAAATCCTTTTTTAAACAAAGTTTACTTAAAGGTATTTTGGTGCAACTGATTAATAAACTTTTTCCAGGGTATATATTTCCAGATGTGACTCACACAGGTCTTTATGCGACTTTGCTTCACACCAATTTCTGGGCAGAAGCCTTTTTTTTTTGGTTTGTCCTCGTTCAGACTTCGGCTACTTCCCAAACCTTGTATACTACTAGGATCTTTCTCTGTCAGGATCCGTCTCTGTACAGATGTACTATTTTACTACTGAGTATGCTAGTATGAGATTTCCGACTTCAACCAAACAGACTGCAAATAAGTCTTTATTAACTTTATTCGTTTAATTCCCGAATAATTCCCAAAGTACAGAAGAAATGAGCAGTCCTACACGTCAAGCCGAAGTTAATCACCACTACTAATGAGGTTTTCGGAAACCTTTTATGTTGCGTTGTCCCTCGTTTTATAAAAAGCTGAATAAATCCGCTGTAGAGCCGTTAATAGCGTTCACAGTCAATAGTTATGACTTGAGCGGTCTGCGTTATTAGCTTTAATAACCTCCAGCATTTTCTTTAAAACGAATTACGCCTCTGTTTCTGATACTCACCCCGGGAGACGTGTCAGCCCACTTCTGCCCTGTAATCGCTCCTCTATACACATCCAGTTGTGCAGCATTTCGCAAAGCGCGCGCGGTGAAACTGATTCCAGCTGTTAGTCATTTCCCCCATACAGATGTCGCCTGTCTTGTTCAAGCGAGACAAAATGTAGCTGAACATTTATGACATCATAACTGTAGCCAATACATCATGAGTTACAAATGTTCTTAGGGAGCTGCAGCATAGCCTAGCCTTATAGATGACAATCCACTCGAAAATTATTGGCACCCTTTATGAAAACTAGCAGGGGGGGGGGGGGGGGGGGGAAGTGATGTATAAAATAAATAAACACATGCAGTGATATTTCGAGCTTCATTTAAAACGTGATGAAGGCTAACCTGCTAAGAAGCTGCCTAACAGATTCTTCCTGTAAAGATGGAGAGACTTGTAGACGAATCATATATGGTATATGCCTTTATGGACAGTCTTCATGTTGAATGTGCTCTTCCATTTTGTTTTGTTTTGATTCTTTCGTCCATCCATCCATCCATCCATTCATCTTCAGAAAGCGCTGGTCGGAGTTGTGCTGGATCCAACGCTATCCCAGGAACACTGGGAATGGGGCAGGAGGACACCTCAGATGGGATGCCAGTCCATCACGAACACACATTCATACCTACAGCATGTTTCTTTGGGAAGTGGGAGAAAACTGGAGTACCAGGAGGAATCCAAAGGAAATTAGGGATCACAGAACAGTGATGGTTCAAATCTTGTGACTAAAGATGGCTATACATTTTGTCTTCAGAATTATTTTGGATGCATGTTTCAATCATTATCTGGTTAAAAGACAGATGGTTAAGTCTTAACCTCCTGGAAGAGACAACCATATTCTTAGCAGAGTTAATAATACAATGTATCTTTACAAATCTGTGGACCACTCGAAACAAAAGCAGATCAAAGCATCTATGATCATCTTCCATATTGTACAATAACTATACCCCCCCCCCCCAAAACACATGATTCAGATTAAAGTTCCAATAATGATCAGTGGGTTTCTTTGCTGTCATACACTCAAGAGATAAATGCATCAAAACTACTTTCCTTGTCACTGGTGTGTTAACATCAAGGGTACAATGCTTATACGGCTGTTCCACCATAAAAATAAATAATAAGGTACATAATTGGACCTTAGGTACCACTCATGCTTACTTTACTCTATAATTAAATATAAACGACGTGCATCTTCCCAGTTAAAAGATATATACTAAAGGTACAAAAGAAGTCTCCTTGATCATATCACCTTTATTTCAGACAGGTGGTGTCTAATTGTTGATTTTAAAACTTTAAAACAATGCTCATAAAGAGGTAGCTCAATGGTTAAGGCTTTGTATTACTCACTGATGTAAATGTAAAACGTTATGATTTCAAATACATTTTTTCCCCGAGACACCAGGAATTGCATGAATTGAGACATGTTTTCTGACAAATTTTACTGACATGATTGTTTTTTTTTTTTTGTACAATGTGATTCTTTATGTATATTTACAGAATCAAAACATGCAAGTGTTAAAATACAAATATACACACACTGTACAAAATGTATAGTGCAAAAGGCTTGTAAAACACTGATATGACAATCACGTTATAGAGTTCACTGGCACTGAAACAAATCTCACCTTATTATAAAAATGCTTCTCAACTTGTTCCTCAGGAGGCCCCACATCAGAGCTACCAATACACCAAAAATGATCAAAACCAGTGTAAAAGGAGGACTGGGAAACAAAACTCCATTCAATGACATAATTCAACTGCAGGTAGGAATATGAATGTATTCCATATTGATGTGAAAAATTGCTGGGAAAGGTGAACATTAGAGCAATGAGAGGAGGGAAAGTAATGTACTGGCAGCGTCCTGCTTCAAGCAATCAAAGATCAATGAGACTAAAGTAAAAAAAATAATAAAAATAAATAAACATTAATTTCTCATATTTTTACTGATCAGACTCCACCAACAGCACTTAGTGCCCGTGTCTTTATATCTTCACTATACCATCAACAGCAGAAGTTTGCACTCCCCTTGGTTTTGGATTTTACTGTCGTCGTCCCCCCCCTTTCCCCCCTTCCCCCCCCCCCCTTTTCCCCCCCTTGGTGTTGTTTTGCAATTCTTTTGTGCGAAATATAAAATAGAAGTTAAAACTGGAAGGTGGGTGGGTGTAAGGTGTGGAAATTACAATTGAGGAGACAAAATCTATCCAGAAATAAAAGCTGGAAAGAATTAGAGGAAAGAATTAGAGGTAAAAACATCTGAAATGATATTTTTACACCATCCCCCCCACCCCTTAATGTCTTGTTGGTATAAATAAAAATGTCCTGCCTTTTTGGGTTGTTTAAAGGGTGCCAAAAATTCTGCAATCGACTGTAATATATTAGCAAATAAGTGTGTGGATTCTTCACTTCACTCAAGCAACACTGTAGGCTCTGTGGAAAGACTCTGATTTTTGAAGTATAACCCAAACAGGATTGTTGAAACGTATTATCCGACTTCACCTGTGAAATCAGTGTTAACCACAAGCATAAAATACAGTCTACACACACACACACACACACACACACACACACACACACACAGATGTATGTGCTGTTAGAGCAGAGCCAGCAGCATGGCGATGTTAATAGGCAGCTCAGGAAGTTCCTCGGTGTAATGCATGAACTTGATCGTCTCAGGTGGAGAGAGCAGGAAAGCTACAGGACCTACACGCTGTTCCACACATGTAGCACAGAGAACACCGCCTTCCTCTGTACTGTCCATCTGGAACACACACACACACACACACACACACACACACACACACACACACACACACACACACACACACACACACACACACACACACACACTAATGGCAACTGTATGTGCAAAAATGAAGCCCAGTGCACAGTGTATATCTGTAGGACATTTGAAACGTGAGAGACGTACATATCTGACAGGGAGTTTGTGCATGCTGAGCGGTGACTCCACAGTGATGAGGTTAGGACACTCTCTGGTGCTGCATCTTCGATACTGATCCTTATTTAAAAGCGTACAGGTCAGCTCAAACCTCAGAAAGTATTCCTACAGCCAGAGACAAGAGGAAATACATCAGGATATTCAGATTTTTTTGATACAAATGCATCACAAAATGAAGCGTAAAACACTGCAAACGGCACCAGATCGCTGCCGAGCGAATCAATTCTGATTGGTCTTGATGAATTTTCTAGAACAGCAGCTCTGACAGTAGTGCCAGCTTTATCGCAGGTTTATGTACATGTGCTCGTTCAAATTCGGGAAGGTTTATACAGTTAAAACATATTCGCAGGGACTAACAAGTCCGTCTGCAAACAGATTGTAAACACACTCACACTCTCTCACTCACACACACTCCCTCACTCACACACACTCCCTCACTCACACACACTCCCTCACACACACACACTCCCTCACACACACACACTCCCTCACACACACTCCCTCACACACACACACTCCCTCACACACACACACTCCCTCACACACACACACTCCCTCACACACACACACTCCCTCACACACACACACTCCCTCACACACACACACTCCCTCACACACACACACTCCCTCACACACACACACACCCTCACACACACACACACCCTCACACACACACACCCCCTCACACACACACACCCCCTCACACACACACACCCCCTCACACACACACACACCCTCACACACACACACACCCTCACACACACACACACCCTCACACACACACTCTCACACACACACTCTCACACACACTCTCACACACGTCAGGACATGCTGATGTTGGCAAAAGGAACTCTGCTTTGCGTCAGGACACATTACTCCACCCTGTCATTGATTATCTTCCTATAACAACCCCATTGTGCATTATTCCTAAAATAAATGTCACCATATTTTATGCTGTATTTTGAAAAGATGAGCTCAATAGTACCGGTTCAGTTAAGAAGGTTCTGACGGATAAAGTATTTACTCCAGTTATCCGTGCGGTCATATTCTCTGCATTTCCTCTCTGATAAGTCTTTGTCTAACAGACAATTTCTAGCTGTAAAGCGGTTATGGTGCGATTGCCAGCTCTAAAATCCACCAGAATACACGAATGTCCAATTACATGAGATGACCACGTAAGGAACCGTCTCTATTTTGAAAATACAGAACACAAAACATGTATTAACCCTCCTATTATGTTGGGGGGAAAAAAGTGACATCAATTATGTTATGGGTCAAAATGACTTCCACAGCTTAAATACACACAAAAACTGCCAAGATCAGCTTAAAACAGAAAACCTTTATTATAGCTTGTCCTAGACATGCCATAAGAAGAAATATTTGCCTACAAGTGAAAACATTTCAAAGAGAAAAAGAGAGATTAACCAGTATTTCAGACATCTCAAATGTGGAAATGGGTCAAATTGACATTTCATAACATAATAGGAGGGTTAAATAAACGAGCATTACGCACATTATTCCTCACATTTTCCACTTAAATAACTGGGGAAACTTCTTTAAGGGTGCCAAGATTTATGGAGTCGACAGAGTTTTTGCTATCTTTTGCACGGATTTCTTCCTACGATCGTTAAACACAAATTACAATGTAACAGTGATGTGATAAACACAGTCAGATCTGCTGGATATGATCTTGTCCTGTAGAGCAGGATGGACATTAAAGCTCTCCATTGGCCTTCCAGGTGAAAGCAACTAAAAACGACTCACCCCTGCAAGTGTGAGGATGTTGCTGACACTCTTGGTGATGAACAGCGCTCTCTTGGCTCGAGTCACGGCCACGTACAGCAGGTTCCACTCATCTGCATCAGCTTGTCTGATACCTACAGACAGAGAGAGGGTTTACTGCACATAGCTATTAAAGAACAACTATTTAAAAAAAAAAAAATTTTGGCGCTTTTTATCCATTTGTAGTTATTTATTGCTGTGGAACGGCCGCAAAACAAGTTAGTTCCTCTTACGGTTTACGTTATAACGGCTATAAATAGTCGTTCTCATACTAACCTCTTTTATCCCTCTCTTGTTAATAAGTTCATAAGACAAGAAAATGCAGAGCTTGTCATGTTATTGAGAAACTGTGCAGTAATCTTTCCTATTGCACGCTTTCTTTGTTAAATAACATCACATTTTTAAACACCAAGTATCCACCATGCAAGTCTCTGTGAATGAGCTGTTACTATAGAAACAATAACCTATTAGAGCCAACGCATTGATATAAACTTGGGATTTGCCATCTGACCAATCAGGGTTGAGAATTTAACAGCAATAAGGAATACGACGAATTGATAAGACACACATACGCAAATAAAATAAAAGTATGAACCTGGGTTAATGTTCATTCTCTGCAGGTTGTGTCTGGAGCAGGGCACTTTTATGAAGTCGTCCGTCACCACCACCGTATCAAACTCCAGACCTTTGGATTTATGCACCGTGCCCAGGATGTAGTCTACAAAACAAAGACGAGATGATGATGTCTGCCTAATACTGTAAATGTAAAAAAAAGTCAAACCAATGTAAAACTAAGTATCGTAAACATCGAACACGAGTCAAACAACTGCCGCTTGACTTCCATTTGAGTGAGTTTTGAGGAAATCGCACATAATCTACAAACGTGCTGGATCATCACTTCTCGTTCGACTGACCTGCGCAGTTCGGCTTGCTCTGAGCGCAGCTGTACAGCCGATCCACCAGCTCTGGAATGCGCTTGTTGTATTTCTCCACCACGGACAGTTTGCCTACCAGCTCATGGTCTTCCGTGTGTGCGGCGTACTTCTTCAGGCCTGCGTAACCACCCAGCTTCTCCTTACAGAAGCTCCGGATAAACGGGTCCTTAATCTGCAGGCTTTCTGTAGGTAAAGCCCAACATCATGATGATACATAACGCATGATCATGGATATTACTCCGATGCAAACCACATCGACCATACCATCCCGCAAAATCCGGCATCCTGTGAGGGTTCATTGTATTTTCTGTCTGATTAAATGTCAGTGTGTGTGTTTAGCGATTTTAACGATACATATACGATACAGACGTGCTTCAGCTGGCGATGCTTTTTAAAATGGAGGAAACAGAAGGTCTGAATCACTTAATCAAAAGTGTTCTATGATCGTAACTCATAACTGTTGACAAACCATTCATGCGCTTCAAGAAAACCCATTTGTAATTCCCTAGTTTTGTGGCTTCATGCATCTCTTTTCGAAAGTTTCAAATGATCTACCTTAGTATAACGCTATCTACAATTTGGCATCGCAAACAGGATATGACGAGGATGCTGTGGAAACAAAGCACATGCGTACATGTAACTCGGAGCTAAGCGACAACATTTCATTAGCTCTGTACTTGTACTCTGCTTAATGACCAATAAAGTTGAATCTAATCTAATCTAATCTGTCCTCGTTTTTCTCAGAGGTCATGTGAAGAGGTTCAAAGCTCTGAGGTTGTTTAATAAAACAGTCCTGTGAAGCAAAGTAAATTCATAAAGATTGTGCAGGCAGGATTTGGGAGATACTGCATGCTGAATAAATCTTAAGTCTGAGCTGGCTGGAGGAGGAGTTTCTGTTTCAATGGCCTACTTATAGTATGTACTAGAAGCATGTACTCTTTTTATGAAGGACACATACATATTTTTGAGGGTGCATTAAAAGAGTACTGGGACATACTAACATGTAAGGTAACGGACAAGAACGTCACATTTCAGCTTTTCTTCATTCATTATTCCTTATATAATGTATACTATATCATTTCATTGATTATTCCCTTCATTTATTTTTCTACATTTCATTTACACCTCACTAAAATGCGTCCTTGAATACAGGGAAGCAAACCATCACAAAACCTCTTCCCCTGCAATATTACAGTTATATATTATAGATATATATAGATATATAGATAGATATATAGATATATAGATAGATAGTGCTTTTCTAGACACTCAAAGCACTTTACATAGTATGGGATGGGGGGAATCTCCTCAGCCACCAGTAGTGTGTAGCAGCCACCTGGATGATGTGACAGTAGCCATAATGCGCCAGAACGCCCACCACACACCAGCTATTAGTGGAGAAGAGAGAGTGATGTTGATTCAGAGATGGAGATTATGAGGGGGTCATGATAGATAAGGGCCAATGGGGGAATTTCGCCAGGACACCGGGGTTGTACTACTCTTTACGAGAAATGTCCCTTTTAATGACCACAGGAAGTCAAGACCTCGTTTTAACGTCTCATCCGAAAGACTGTTTTTACAGTATAGAGTCCCTGTCACTATACTGGAGCATTAGGACCCACACAGACCACATGGTAAGCACCCCATGCTGACCTCACTAATACCACTTCCAGCAGCAGTCTTAGTTTTCCCAAGGAAGTCTCCCATCCAGGTTCTGGCCAGACTCAACCCTGTTTAGCTTCAATGGGAAACCAGGCGAGAACTGCAGGGAGATATGGCTCTGGGGTGTATGTTTATGAGCTCCAAATAAAATGGGCCAATTCACTGAGGTGATGGAACTTGTGATCTGCATGGAGCATATCTGACAGAACGACATTGTTAAAGCTGAAAGCTTCAAAGAAAGTGTGGGAAATCTGCAAAGAGTTTGCACAACTAACACTTGTGCTATTAGATTATGGGTCTAGACAGCACAATATAACAGGAATAGTTGATTTTGTACTGTTTCTAGAAAGAATTCAGTACTCTTCGACGTATGTGCACTAAGCAGCAAAAATACAATACAAGTGAAGAATGATGCTTTGAGTGCACAGAAGCTGTAATTAACATAGGAGCATTAATTAGCAGAACACAGTGCTTTTGTGCATCCATAAAAAATAACGCATAAATACTTATATATATAATATATAACAATTATATCAATTAGCCGTTGCATCTCTAATCCTAACGTCTGTGCTCTGAACAACTTACCGTTCCTACGACGGTCCTCTGACTGCATCAGAATCCAGATGTCCAGGATTTGCTTCAACCCAAAATTTTCAACACCCTAAGATGGCAAGAACAACAAACACTTTTTTTTTTTTTTTTTTAAATAAACGTTATCCAACAGTTCAGACAGCAACCCCATAAGGAAATCAGGTAATCAGTTTGTGTAGAAAACAGGTTCACGTGAACTCACGCCGACGATGTGGATCTTGCAGTTAGGGTTGATATCCGTGAGCCGTACCGCTTCACCAAACACGGTTAGGTTACAGCGACACAAAATGGCCACCTTTCCTCCAACCTGTGTATGAGCCTGTTTTATGGTGTCCAGAGTCTCATTGTCCTCTCCTCTCACACTGCCTGAACGAACACGGTGGTGTTACTATACTATATTATACTATACTATACTATACTATACTATACTATATATATATATATATATATATATATATATATATATATATATATATATATAGATATTAGATATAAACACACACGTTTTAAATTGCAGTGTGTTAAACTTACCATTCTGGTGTCCACCGACCAAAATCTTTTTCACCTTTTTGCATACATTTAGGATCGTCGCACCGACGTAGGCGATCTCAGAGCCGAATCTAAAACTCTGGGGGAAAAAAAATCATGATGAAAAAATAAACGGCTGCTCGATTTTACAAAAAGAAAGTCCAAGTCCCAAAGGATGCATGGATGCTCGTAAGTGCGTGTGTACCTGTGTGAGGTAGTAAAGATGCGTGTGTGGAACAGTGTGTAAAGCGTTAACAGCTCCTCTGAAAGTGTATATCTGCTGATGGGGATCTCCAACCAGGATCTTTCCACAGGACTGAGAAAGCAAGATGTCCATGATGACTAAAGAAAAATACATGCAGAAAAGTACATAATGGCTCAGGTGAACACTCTCTAATTGCCTGAAAACATGGAGGGGGGGAGGGGGGACCCCCAGAAAGTACCTGGAGTGCAATCCTGAGCTTCGTCTATAAAAATCACATCATAGTCTTTGAGTACAGGCTTCTGCAGCTGCCATAGTTTGAGGTAACCTGTATAAAATAAGTATACATCATTATACATATGTAAACAACGTGGCAACAATTATCATATTTTATTTATTAATGAACAAAAAAAGTATTTTTTTAATCCACAAAACAAGTTAGTTCCTATCTATGATCAAGTTTTATCTGCAAAGGGTGTTATGCCAGTCTAATGAAAATCCAAAACGTTAGAGCGAGCTCTTTTTCTTAAGCATATATTAAGCATATATTCAGCTATGCTCGATATAAAATGAGGAATTGATTAAATCTACCATCATGGGTTATGTGGTGCACCGCTTCTTTGGTGGGTTTCAGCTCAGTCATTTTCATCCAGATGTTTTGTGCGTCATATGCAAACTCCTGGTTTACAAAAGATTACATAAGTTGCAGGTTGGTGTGTCTAAAGGAATATGATTCATGTCTATGTACAGTTGCAATCAAAAAGATTCAACTTCCATTACAAATCAGGTTCATTGTCAAAATGTACAGACTTTCAGCTGTTTGCAACGAACAAATCAAACAAAAGCAATTGAAATAGTTCAACACAACGGATGCTTGTGTTCCAGCTTTGTTTCATCACTCCACAGAACAGAATCCCAAAACTTCTGTGGTTTATTCATATGATTTTGAGCGATTTTTCTTGTGCTTTTGGGTCAGTAGTGGTGTACATCTTGGAGTTCTGGCATGGAAACCTTCTGCGTTTAGTACACGCCTTACTGTTCTCACTGAAACCTCAGTGCATGTTGCCACCAAGTCTTGCTGCAGGTCTTTTGCAATCACATGAGGGTTTTTCACAACCTGCCTTCTCAGAAATCTGCTTGCAGCCGTTGATAGCTTCCTTTTTTTGCCCTGGCCAGGTATTTCATATTTTCTGCCCCTAGCCAGTTCAGGTATTTCATACACTTTCTGCCCCTAGCCACTTCAGGTATTTCATACACTTTCTGCCCCTAGCCAGTTCAGGTATTTCATACACTTTCTGCCCCTAGCCAGTTCAGGTATTTCATACACTTTCTGCCCCTAGCCAGTTCAGGTATTTCATATACTTTCTGCCCCTAGTCAGTTCAGGTATTTCATGTGTTCCAGCTCAAGCACACCTGGTGCAACTTATGAAGCCCTTGATTAGATGCATCAGGTGTGCTTGAGACAACACCTGTTTTGCATATTTGTGCTGTTGTGAGGGATTCTATTCAGGGGGTTGAATAATTTTGAAACTGGAGAAGTCATAAGTTGCATTTTCAGTTGAATTTGTGGAAACCACCTGAAGCATTCGTTGTGTTGAACTGTTTCAATTGCTTTTGTTTGATTTGTTCATTACAAACAGCTGAAAGTCTATAAATTTTGACCTGTTTTGCAATGGGGGTTGAATCATTTTGATTGCAACTGTAGTTATGTCAAGACATAGAGAAGGGGGTTATGGGTAAACGTAGCAGTGGCCTGCAGAGGAGCCGATGAGCACACATCGGCAAAATTTCAACTGCGCGTTGTGTAAACCTGTAGAATTGTCCTTCAAGTAAACACTGATTGGTTGAGCAGGGAAGTGTATTCAGGAGCGCTGAGATTGGGACGGGACCCCTACCCAAACTAGGCCATAACAAAATGGAGCAGGTTAAGATATTAGCAGTAGAGAGGCAGAAGACTTTCTTCTATCTTGGTACATGCAACACTGCCCCCTATTGCACATGCTCATGTTCACTCATCCATTTATTCGTCTTCAGTAACTGCTTAATCCTGGATCCGGAGCCTATACACACCCAGGATGGGATGGATGGCAGTCCATAGTGGGGCACAATGCATACACATTCACACACTCGTTCACACCTTGGGGTAATTTAGTTTAATCAATCCACCTACCAGCATGTTTTTGGGAGGGCGGCGGAAACTGGAAGACATGAAGGAAATCCACATAGACACAGGGAGAACATAGGATAAACCACAAAGACTGTGACCCAAGCTCAGGATCGAACCTGGAGTCGCGTGGCGTCGACGCTACCCATCCGTCGCCCATGTCCATGTTATGTGCAAAAATGTTTGTCTATCAGCACATGTATTTTTACCTTCCTTTTGGATTCGGTTGGGCACTCCTCACGCCCGTTGGTGTTCTTGTAACGGTCCGGGACATGCTGTGGACCAATGCACTCGTCCGTGGAGGAGCAGAAGTTGTTGATGGTTTGAGTCACCACCTTGGCGTTGACGTAGCCGCCGCGGCCCTTAGGAAGCACCCAAGCCACCGTGAACGGCTTCAAGTTACTGCACAGCTTACTCAGATTTCTGTACCTGGATGAAAAAGAAAAAAACATTTTAATAAGCACTTTATTTTCTCCGAACTTGGATCCTGGCAACTAATTACTTTAAACAAGCCTGTCTTTCCACCCAAACCGTTTTTAAACTCATTTTAGAAAACTGACCTGTGTCCAATAGCTTTGTAGGCCATAGAGTGGATGGTCCGGCACTCTACATTAGAAGGAAAACTGCGATTGGCCTGCACGGCCACTGACTTGTTGAAGGAAACGTAGAGGAAGTGAAGATGTGGTCTTTGTTGAGCATACTTCACCAGAGTCGTTGTCTTTCCAGTACCTGAGACATCAAAATACATCGGCAAGAACTAGCTTTTTTTTTTTTTTTTTTTTTTTTTTTTTGATGTTTATGTATCTGTGAGATAATCACATACAGAAAAAAAACCCTACATTATAAGACCAATAATCATGTCAAAATTACCGGCATTTCCACAACGTGTGCAGAGTAACTGGTGATTAAAGTGTACAAATATAGTTTCAATTCAACGGCTCTTACCGGCAAAAGCCATGATTTTGACAACGTGGTCTCTCTGGATGTCGTGATTGAGGATCTGCTGCTGTTCATGAGTGACGTGTATCTGCTTTTCTCTGCACACAGAGACAGCGAGGTGAATAAAGTAAAAAGTACGTTTAACATTCGAACCTAATGAACTCGGTTTAAAACAGCAGATGTTAAAATGGCCCTGTACCTGCCGTCACCATGACTCGGAGGCGGAGGTGCGTTCTCCATCAGATGCAACACGTAAAATATATTGTAGTGCCACCTGTGTGAGGGACAAGACACAACACCGAAAGAACCTTTTCATCCCTTTTTCTATGAATCAGGGTTCCTCGATCATATCTGCAAGGAGCTGGTGTGGTTACAAGCTTTCATCCCAACCAAAGAAGAGGAACGTAACAATCAATCACACCACCATGTCACTGATTATTTTACTTGAGTGTGGCTTGAGTGTGTTAAGTTGTTTTTACCTGTTAGTGATGGTAATGTTGGTGTTCCTCATGGCGAGGAGAAGTGTAGCCATGGCCCATAGGAACTCCGAGATCCTGTCTGGAGTGAGTAAACAGCCAGAGGTTCGTAATCGAGCCACCAGGTCCAGGATATCCCTCACCCCATCTGCAAGGATCAGTATCAGAGCCATGGCAGACCAGGGGTTTGGTCCCTACAACACAACATTTTCAAGTTATCAGTTTTCTCTTTATCAACAACCTCCAATCATCATATAGAACAGTTCACACCGTAGCAATGCTGAATTCTCGAATCCGATTGGTCAGTAAGTGTTGATTAACGTTCTTACCAGCAGCCGTGTAGTACGCTACAGTAGTTCAAATCTCAGGTTTATATTAATCTACTCGTTCTCATTCGAACACATTAACAATTCTTCAGTAACGGCGTACACAGTGACCTGCACGGCTCTAATTACACGTGTCATTCTTGATATGGCGAAGTTTTTTGTGAGGAGAAGTTTATCTATCATTTTTGGAAGGAGTCTCCAGTGTCAGTGCTTTGTAAGAGTTAGAAGTAAACCTGTAACTTATCTGACACGAGCCTTTCTCAGGAAGTGACTACTTTTTTTCTTTGTTTGTTTGTTTTTATTTTAGTCTTACTAACTATAAAAGAGAGAAAATAAGAGAGGCTTGTGAGGGAAAACAGGAGGAACTAACTTGTTTTGTGGACATTCCACAACATTCAGCATAGCGATGAATGAATAAAAACGTATAACGTATTCGTTAGTACATTAAAAATTGTAATCGTCTGCAAATTTCTGGGGAATAAAGAGGAATAAAACAATTTGGGATGTGTTGGGGTTTTTATTACTTAAATAAAATATAATATTCAAAAAGATGAACAGATTAACCTGAATTTAAAAACATGCTTAGAATGAATATTTTCTGGAACACTATCTTACTCTCAATGCGTTGTTCAAGAGTCCACCAAAAAAAAAAACCTGCAGCATACCCCATCAATCGTCTCCATGTCTGGCAGCCTGTGCTTGATGCAGACCTCCGCTTGGGCGTAGAGTCGATGGCCTTTCACACACCGCAAAACATCTGCCACGTTCACCCGTTTGCTGTGCTTAAACTGCGACATGTACCTGCAACGACAACGGCACAGTTTAAAGCGTGGCTGTGCTGAACACATGTGTGAAGCCTACAGTACAGACCAGTAGTCTAATGCAGTTTTGTACTTGACCAGTTATTAAAAATGGAACACAGTTTCAACATATTTCTCCACTATTCTTCAACCACACAAGTATAAATGAGCTATTATTTATTGAAAGCTAGAGATGCACCGATAAAGTTTAAGGACATCTGACGATCAGGGCCGATTATATCCTGTCAATCAAAAGAGGGCGGTTCAGTGCTGTGTGTAAAGACGATGTCTTTTGTGTAAAATGATGACAAAACTGCGGTTTGTAAGACCTGTGTGAAGTTGGCCCCCCACCCAGCGCAAAATGGCGGCAAGATAGTCTCAGTCGTTTGTGAAAGAACCCGGAGGACTTCAACTTCCTCAGCGTGCTCGAAAGGGGTAGATTCGGCAAGGTCATTCTGTCCGAACTCAGCGGCACCAATGAGGCTTACACTCTGAAGATGATGAAGAAAGACAGGATTCTGGCACATGACATCGTCAACATTACTCTTACAGAGAGACGTATCCTGGTTCTGCCCAGCAAGCACCCCTACCTGACACACCTTTTCTGCAGCTTCCAGACCACTGAGAATGTCTGCTTCGTTATGGAGTATGTGAATGGAGGTGATCTTTCACATCACATAGCACGCTCACGTGGATTTGATGAACACCGCTCCCAATTTTATGCTGCTGAGATCACCTGTGCTCTCATGTTCCTGCACCACAATGGGATCGTTCATCGATATCTCAAACCCGAGAACATCCTCTTGGATGCGGATGGCCACTGCAAGCTTGCAGACTTTGGGTTGTGTAAAGAAACCTTTGAAGATGTCGAGATGACATTCTGTGGCACACCCAACTACATGGCACCGAAGTTGATACAGGGACTGAAATGCAGCACATCAGTGTATTGGTGGGCCCTGGGTGTTATAATGTTTGAGATGATGACGGGCTGCAAGCCGTTTGTTATTGAAAACCTGTGGAACCTTTTTGATTCCATCAAACATGATAAACTGAAATACCCATCAAAGCTCAGCAGAAAGGCAGTCAGCATCCTAAAAGCCTTCCTGAAGAAGGACCCCAAGACTCGGCTTGGCTGTGTGAAGTCCCGCCGAGGCTGGGAGGAAGCCATCAAAGTTCATCCGTACTTTAAATCGATCAACTGGCTGCTGCTGGAACAGAGGAAGGTCACGCCCCCTTTCAAACCATTAATTATAGCAAAGAGGGACGTCGATAACTTTAACCATGTTTTCACCTGTGAGGATCTCAAGCTGTCTCGAGTGAATAATGACGTCACGGATGAGTTCAGCCAAGAGATGTTTCAGGGCTTCTCCTTCGTTAACAACATGTATTAACTGGTGTTAGTGGAATATTAATGACATCATTTTGTGGCCAAGGTAAGGTTGTTTTTTTTAAATAAATAAATAAGTTGTATATGACATTAGAGAACGAACTTTATATAGGCGTAGAGTTATTACATTTGAAAGTAACGCATTGGTCAAACACAATATGTTTTGGAGCTTATGCCTTTAGGGGTAACCAGATATCACGATTCAGAACTGCACCATTGCAATGCAAAGTCCTTTCCAACAGAGACTGATGAGGAGACCCACAATCTGGATGGAGAATGGTGCAGAATTTACGAGGAGGAGGCAAAGTGCCAAAAAAGCCTCCTAAAAGAAGAATCCCTCCAACCAAAATTAAAAAAGAAAAAAACTTCCAGAAACCAGGAGTTATGGAGGTCAAAAGAAATGAAACTTATAACAAATAAAGTGAGACAGTCTGCAGAAAGTCTGAACACCACACACACACAAACATGCCTTTACAGTATATACTTTTCTGAAACAGTAAATTTATCTCTAGGAGCGGTACTCGCCTTTTCTTTCTAAAAACAAACCAATCTCCCATGTCTTAATTAATTATTCATGTCTATATGATATCTTACATTTCTACCACCTTAAAGACTTTCTGGCTTTCATCCCAGCTCAATACACAAAAATTGCTGTTCCCTTTCAAAGGGAACGCATATATGAGCCCATTTGGTATTAAAATACATGGAAATATTTACATATGATTTGATAGTTTATTTTTTTTTAAATATCCACCTAGATTTTGTGACTGTAAGTCATTCCTTTCAAATGCTATTGAGCTTTAAATTACGGTATATTGTGTGTACGAGTCCATACGGTATAAAAACATCACAATGTTTAGATATGATTTGATAGTTTATTTTATTAAAGATCCAAAAATCTAAAAAGGTGTGCATTATAGCGGACCCCTTCATGAATACTATACAGTTAGAGAAGCACCGACGTATCGGCCGATAAAGGCAATTTTTCACGTTTAGAAACATCTAAACGCTGCAGCAGTGAAGCGGGAGTTTCAGCGTCAAGGCTAAGTTTTTTTTTTTGCCGTGCTCCTGGAGCTGAATTAAAACGCCAGTACACCGTTGAAAGATTTAAACGAAGATGCGTTGACAAAAAAGTATATATATATATATATATATATAT